>NC_081761.1:23347782-23647782 GCF_963082965.1 Carassius carassius
TCTCTCATTTGCATGTGTGAGAAACTGAAAAGATCGCTTGATGGAGAGAGAACTCTGAAGCTCAGATGCTGAAATTAATGCAAGCGTCATGCGCTTCAGTCTATGTAGTAAACAAATCCGCACGTCTCTGCCATTCATTAATTCATAGAGACGCGCAGAACACGGATTCATATTTCAAGCAACATTTGCGTCTTAACATTTACAGATACTGGTCCATATGGAGATTTGATTTGACTAATTTATGCTAACTTTGACAAATTCTATGACTGTCCATATTAAAATGTAAGTTTCATTTTCATGACTGGATTTTGAGATTCCGTCCTCATTTTCTGCTTCGCGGAAATCATAGCGCTGAACCGGGTTTGAACGGGACCTCGGTACTACCGGTACTTAAAGAAACCTGGTACCGTCACATTTACATTTTTTTAGTACTGACTTGGTACCGAAGTACCGGGTCTTTTGACAACACTATTAACGACACCGTTGTTTACAATACAATCAGAGCACATGCCGCTGAGGTCAGGGGCGGGTAATTTAGACATGCACTAGAGGCAGTTTAGCCAATCACGACACACTGGGATAACGAACCAATCAGAGCCAATCGCATATTTCTGAGGGAGGAGCTTCATAAAAGAAGGAAATTATCTGCGTTTTAATAAGAGAAGGGACAGAGCGGTGTGGAATAAAGGTAAATTATGTGAAAAATAATGTTTTTTTTTTTTCAAACGAAGCATTAACACGTTAGACTGCACCCCATAAACACAATCAAGCTTAGAAAAAAAAAACATCACATGGCTACAAAAATGAAAATGGGCAAATATGGGATCACAGAGAAATTAAATGTTTTTTTTTTTTTTTTTTGTATAGCCACAGTTTTACTACAAATAGCATGCTAAGACTATGGTGAGTGTAGCAAAATATTTTAACTGTAATAACCTTTTTTTATTATTATTTGTTGCAAAACCATGTGTAATTTTCATAAGTTGTTGCAATTTTTTTTTCAACTATTTTTACTGTTGTTTTATACTGAAAAACAGTAGCAATATATTTATAAAATTTATAGAAAGCATTCATTATTAGAAAAGATGTACTGTCATGTACTGTACATGCTCTACAAATTTGATGCATGAATTGTAATATTACACCGAATATTTTGACCATACGTTCTTCTTTCACAGCAGGAAATCATTTTTTGAGACACACCAGGACAGCAGCTGACTAGTGCGGTAACAGAAATAGATTTTTTATTTTATTTTATAAAACATTGATGGTGCATATTACTTCCCAACAAGCAGATGAGCATGCAAATGTGGGAACTTTGCATCATCATTTAAAAAAAAAAAAACCTTCACAGCACGCCACTGAGAACAGTTTTTACCAAGCAAAAACAGTTTTAACCGCAGAAACAGTGACCGTGACAGCTGCCAGAAATGACCAGTGGCAGCTGCCACCATAGATATTTGAAGGTAAACAACTGAGAAAGAAAATGGATGTGAAACTGAATACTGAGACTAACCTGAAAAATATGAAGCACTGCTTATTTAATTTGTGTCTTTGTTGTGATATTTATCTATGCTTGGAATTTGTTTATTTCCTATGCTGATTTACTCGCCTACAAAATCACCCAATTCATTTTTTTTTTAAATAGAGATATACCGAAGTCATCAGTTTTTGTTTTCTTTTTCATATCGCAATATATATTGCAGAAGAAAAAAAAATATTACAATGTGAATTTTTTCCAATATCGTGAAGCCCTATTATGGAGACTGTTACTCTCTGCAGATAGCTCCTGGGCCCAGAGGTGACGGCTATGTCTCTTAAGTTTATTGTCTTAATTTCATTGGTTGAACGTAGTGTGTCCTCTAGCACCCTGTCACTGATCTTGTTGGGTAAATCCAAATCCCCAGCTAATCCCTTATATACAGAGCTAACCAGAGGCCAGGAGAGACAAAAGTTTGTGTGTGTGCATGCGTGTGTGTATCAACAATAACAACCGAAGTTGAGGGAAAGCTAGCTGTCATCTGTCTTGATGAAGGCCTCCTGGTTGCAGAGAACTGTCTCCTGGATAGTGCGCTTGATGTCTTTGCGGCGCAAATGCCGCAGTTAAGTATCTGTTTGTGTGTGTGTGTGTGTGTGTGTTGGTTGCTGTAAGGACTTTGTGTTTTCATATGTTGTTCATTTGTTGTGACTGCGGGGATTGTTTATGCAGCCTGGCCTTTTTGGGTTCATCTGGCATTTCTTAAAAATTAAGCATAGTTTGATGATGGTGAACAGAAATCCCATGTCAATTTAAGATATTTGTGTTATACCACACAGATGTCTAATTATGCCACTAAGCCTCCACTGGAAGCCTTGTAGTTTAAACAGCTGTGACTCTACGGCCCTGGACAGATTATCTTTAAACTTACTGAACATTTTTGACGTCATTAGTGTTGGTAAAGGCCACATTATTTACTTTGTCTTTTTGTGCACAGTATGCTGAATCATCCTCTTCATCCCTGTGTGCTTTTGCCAGTCAGGAGATGATGCATTACCATGCAGGCTTAGGTTGTATTAGCTCAGCTCACAGCTGTTCATTACTTAAAGTCAAGTTTTATTAAATGTCAAAAAGTTCAAAGATGCCTGTATGAACGAGTGCAATTGAATACACCTTTCTGTGATTTGTATATTTTTATACAATTTATTTCTGTATTATAAATACATTGATATATTTGGACATAAAGTAGTAATAGGTTGATACATTTGTTCTTATATATATATATATATAAATAATAATAAATAAATACTTTTTTATTAGAAGGACTGCCTTGACCTTTATGAGGTCTTTTGGAGACACATAATCTAATGAAGCTGTGCTCTGTGCTCTTGCAGGAAGGTGACATTAGTAATGGTTGGACTGGACAATGCTGGAAAAACTGCTACTGTCAGAGGAATCCAGGGAGGTAAATATTCATTTTAATATTTTTGAAGTATTTTTGATATAGTCCCAGATCTATCTCACAAGCTGTATATTTCTGTGACTGTCACAGAAAGTCCTTTAGATGTAGCACCTACAGTGGGCTTCTCAAAGGTGGACCTGAAGCAGGGGAAGTTTGAGGTCACAATCTTCGACCTGGGTGGCGGGAAGCGTATCCGCGGGATTTGGAAAAACTACTACTCTGAGTCTTACGGAGTGGTGTTTGTTGTGGACTCCAGTGATGTTCAAAGGATCCAGGAGACCAGAGACACAATGGCTGAGGTTCTCCGGCACCCTCGTATTGCAGGCAAACCTGTATTAGTGTAAGTTTTCAAGACATGGCATGCTCTTGCTTTTTAACGTATCTAAGGCCCAATCCCAATTCTACCCCTTAGCCCTTCCCCTTTCCCCTACCCCTCCGTTTCGCGATTCTCTTTTGGTTGGAGGGGTAGGGGTAAGGGGAAGGGCCAGATAGCCCTTCAAACGAAGATTTTTCGGGACCACACTTCAAATTAAGGGGTATGAATTATCTCGGCAACATGGCTGCTACAGCGAACAAAAAGACACATAAATGTAAGCTTTTTTGGCATAAATAAAGATTTTATTTCGCTAATATTTGCTAACGTCATATCATAACAGACTTCATGATAGTGCCACAGCATATGTCTGATCAAGGCGATAACTGCCGTAGACATTGATAGGGGCTAATCCCCCCCAATAATTAGAAATCGCTAAATCATATTCTCAAATATTGCCTATTCGAGAGAGAGAGAGAGAGAGAGAGAGAGAGAGAGAAATGGAAGTTGTGTGTATTCGCGTCTGTAGGATTCTCTTTTTAAAGTTAGTTTATTTAAAAACAGCGATTGTATCCTCTCATCACTGGAAAATATAATGTAGTGATTTAGTATATAAACTGTATTTAATAAAAGTCGTGGGGCAGTGTTGACAAGTTTATTTTCTCCCGGTTGTGTGAGCTGCACGATTTCCGATATGTGTGTGTGCAGCTCATTAATACAGAATGACAATTAAAGGCTCTAATGCACGCCAGCACACCAGTATATGTGTGTGCTAGACGACGAAGGATGGCGTGTGACGTCATGGTAGTGGTGTCCCAATCCTTAGGGGAATAAGGGAAGGGGTATAAAATAGAATTGGGATTTGGCCTTAATGTCTAGAACTAACAATACACTATCGTTCAAAAGCTTGGAATTAGTATCATTAAAAAAAAAAAAAAAAAAAGAAGTCTGTTATGCTAATCAAGGCTGCATTTATTTGATCAAATATAGTCTAAAAAAAGTATATTGGTATATATAATTGTCTAATAGTATATATATTTGTATTTTACTATACTTTGAAGTAGAATTTATTCCTGTGGTGGCAAAGGTGAATTTCCATCAGCTGGTGCTACAATCTTAAGTACCACATGATCTAAATAAACATTATTCATTAATAAAACATTAAAAATCGTACTCATCCCAAACTTTGAAATGGTAGTGTACGAATGTATGTCTACAGATCATCAAACATGAGAGATGAGACAAAACATAAAGCACAAAGGTCGTAGATAAAATGAATATGCCTTGTGCTCATATTGGTTTGTTGTGTACTAACTTTAATTGGCAATCACTCTGTAAAGCTATAAAGGTGTATGGACCTAATAACCTTAAAAAAGAAATTTGGGCCAGTTTATTCCAGTAATTAGTGATGTATTGCCATTATGTATTAAGTAATCATAGCTGGTCCTCAGTGACAAATGCAAGGAACTTTAATGCTTTTACACCAGTAAATGACAAGTATTCATGCTGATATCCTTGTTGATACATTTATATTTCTACACCACCCTGTGCATGCCTTGACAGTTTTGCATTTGTCCAGCTCTTCTAACAGGAAATAATACTACCTGAAAGAATGATTTTAATGATACACCTGTAAAAAGATCTCAGCACTTGGGAGCCGATCCTCGATTTGCACTGGGCCTGAGATAATATACCTATTGATGTGCTTTTCTAAACAAGCTGTCTGCGGTTCATGTGAAACCTTCAATTGGGTCCTTGTTCTTGTTGGTATTTGGTAATTATACCAACACAAGCATGTTGGATTCATTAATATTTCACTCTTAGCAATCTGCGGCCATTTGCATAAAATGTTAAGACTAGTCTTACAAGTTAATCATCCAAGTATTTTTTTTATTTTTTATTTAAGATAATTCAGTTACATAAAAATGTAGAACTGGTCTAATTTAAATCCGAAAATTAAGACTCATTAACTCTTTGGTAACTGCTAGGTTGTCACACTAATACTTAAGACATTAACATAGAAGCTAAGTTTATGAAACTAGCCTTAGACCCACCAAAACTGTGTGAGCAGCAAAACCCATGATGAAGATGGAACTCTATACACAGAACTGTGTGTATAAAAGTGAGAATAGAAATGGGCACAGAACAGAACTGTGGGGAACACCCATTTTTAAGTGGTTGCTGATAATGTTTACAGCCTTCCTTCACCAACATTGCTTGCCTGTCTTAAATACGAAAGAGTTTAGAGGTAATACCTTGAGTATGCTGATGAGCCTGGAGGCTTTGATAAATGTCACACTGTAATCAGTGAAGAGCATCCTCACATAATTCCTGCCTCTAGTCCAAGTGGAACAGGGTGGTGTGCAATAAATGTGCAATACATCATCTGTATATCTGTCATTAGTCAAGCTGAAGTGGGTCCAATTAACTGAGGGAGTGAGCAGCAGATGAAGTCCTTTACTAAAGATAACTTAAGTGTGCTAATAAGTCAAGAGTTCTCTTTAACAAGGCTAATTATTCAGTCCACCTCAAGTGCAAACCTCAGCTCAATTGTTTGTGACAGCTTACCTAGTGACCTGCACACCTAGTGAACAGCTCTTTTCTTATTCTGATTGGCTTGCAGACTGGCTAATAAACAGGACCAAGATGGGGCATTGGCTGAAGCAGATATCATTGAGACCCTGTCATTGGAGAAGCTGGTCAATGAAAATAAATGCCTCTGTCAGATTGTAAGTTAATATTTCTGTACAGTTTATACTTATCAGTCTGGTTTGAGTTTTTAATCACAGAAATCCTGAGTCTTTATTTATTTATTATTTGCTTTTAACAGGTTTAAATTTCATCAAATTTATCACATTCTCTTGGCAGAAATGTTGCAAAACTAAAACTTAAAGCTAAACATTGTTTCCTCTACTCTCAGGAACCCTGTTCTGCAGTGCTGGGTTATGGTAAGAAGGTTGACAAATCCATCAAGAATGGTCTTAACTGGCTGCTCAATAACATTGCCAAGGACTACGAGGCAATTTCAGAGCGTGTGCAAAGAGATACAGCTGAGCAGAAGGCTCAAGAAGAAAAAGACAAAAAGGAAAGAGCAGAGAGAGTCCGACGGATCAGAGAGGAGAGGTCAGTGAGCTGACAAGACTTGAGTGTATGAAGTTAGTGGAATAGTCATAAAAAATATTTGAGATAATGTAGTCTAGTTCTGAAATGATTTAATACCAACTGAGCAGGTTTTATTTTCATTTGTTTAAAGTGTTTTTTTAAATGTTTTTCTAATGACTGATAAGTAACTAAAGTTAGCATGACATGTAAGTACACTATTTATTTTGTATTTCATGGATTTTATTGTGAATGATTCATCCATTTATTGATTGATTGATTGATTGATTGATTGATTGTCGTAATGTTTAATCCAAATTTGATCTTCCGGTGAAGGTGTCAGATTTCTCTCTGGAGGCATATGCCAGATTTCTTTCATCTTTTAATCTGCTTAAAAACTGGCCCTTCGACAACTGACTGCAAGCTCACATCTTAAAATCTAAAGAACAGCCAATGAACCAAGTCCCTGCCCTGCATTCTTGCTAGTATTTTATTAGAAAGAATTGCATTTCTCTTAGCAATCAGGCCCAACAAAACTGTATCAACAGTAATGCTGGGTGATATACCGGTTCAAACGGTAAACCAGTTTGAATTACACAAATGGTATTGGTAAAAAAAAAAAAAAAACTGGTAAAAGCTTCTAAGCAACATAGACAGTGTTGTGAATTGAGAGGAGATCCCTGTAACTAATAGATGGAGAACTTCTAGAAATATTAACAACACAGAACTTACTCTTTAACTGGACAAAGAAACCAACTCTAAATGGCTGAGATGCTGAAGACGAACCCAAAGAGGAAAAAATACAGTATATAGGGTTTGGTCAAATCGCCCAGCACTAGTCAACAGCAAAATTCAAGATGGAGTTGAAAGGCCACATAACTGTGTGTGTAAATTGTAGAATGTAAGAGGGCTCAGAACAGAACCCTGGGGTATTACTTCATTTTCATCATTACTTTAAAATGTTCTAAATGCAAATAACAGATAAAATGTTTTTCACTAACAGAGACAGACAGGAGCGAGAAGAAGCAGAGCGAGAAGGAAGGACATTGAAAGAGGAAGATCTAGATGATGTTGACATGCCCAACCCTTTCCAGGCAATAAACAATGTTGTTAATGAGGTTATTTATCACAAAGTTTCTTTTAAATGCAAGTTGTATATACAATTAAGATGCAAATAGAAAATTAATATAACATTTTCAGAATGAAGACAGACTAAACAAAGAGAAAGCGATGCAAAGACAGAGAGAAAATGGCCAGCAGGGCAGTGTGCAAGAACAGACAATCCTTCAAGATGAGGATGAAGATGAAGAGGAGGAGGATGAAGAGAGCAAGAGACAGACCCCAGAGAGCACAGAAACAGGTAGTATATTTTATTCCTTAAAAGTGCTTCATCATGCCGAGAGTAATAAGTCTATAAAGGTTTATTTTAGCATTGTCATTTAATTTCAGATACAAGCTTTTGCTCTTATAATGCATTAAGAACCTATTTACCTCTGCAGTTTCTTGAAGTGGATGAAGTGATTTTAATGCCTGTCACTTTTGAACAGGAGCAGTGGACCAGAACAAAAAGAAAACTAGGAAATTACGATTAAAACGTAAGCACAGAGTCGACCCTCTCAAAGTGGAAGAAGCAGCACCCAAAAGCCCAACCCCTCCTCCCTTACCAGGTAATAATGCGTCCTTTACAAGATGTTTTTCATACATGAACAGTGAACAACTAATTGGTGAAATCGATCAAATTTCAATGTTCAACGGTCTCTACACTAAGGGCCTTTGTCAGTGATGTCCATTTGCAATAGGAATAAGCATTCCTCTTGAAAACACACAGACATTTGAAAAATAGCTGAGAAAAAAAAAGTACAAAACATGAGCGCTTTAAAGAACGCTATAAGAAAACAGTTTCATGTGGCCTCATTGCCATGCCAACTGCTTCAACAAAGTGCTTGTGCTCAGTGTGTTTGAGAGGTTTTCGTCAAGACCTACCTTACATATTACTTTTATGTAATATGCTACTGTAATATTACTGTTCTTAAAATGAAAATATTTCCATACTGTAAAACAACTAATACTTGTTCCAAGCATATTGCTGTAGTCATGAAACATAAATAAATACTGCACACGAATGCCCCGTGGTTTGCAACACGCATGACAATGGGAGTGCAATCAAACGTGGTTATACATGAAGTTTTTTGGTTTTAAATTACCCATTTAAATTATCCCATAAAGACAAAATGCTATTAATGAAAGTGTGCAAAAAAACTGATTTTCCAAACAATGTCATTTACCAGATACACTATGATATAATGATTTATATATTAGAGCTGTCGAGACAGATTTTACATGAAATTGTATACATGCATCATTTGCCTGTGCAAGTCATGTCACAATTTGTAAAAAAAAAAAAAAAAAAAGCACTGGTTGTGGTTTGTGTGATTGTTTATTTGTATACTGATAAGATGACCTGTATCCATATGTACACAGGTGCTTCGAAACACATTGATCTGTGCAGAGGAGCAAAGCCAAAGCACAACCAAAAATAGCATTCTTCAGCAGGAACATGCCATTTTATTATTTAACCCCTGAAAGTTACACAGTGTAGCTTTAACATAACTACAGGAAAAAAGCATAGTAAAAGTGTTATGTTCAGAAGAGGGAATGTGTGTATTCCTGTGGGACATTTTACATCTATTTGCATTTTGCAAAAAAAAAGAAAAAAAAAAAAAGAAATCTGATATATAATTAAAAGCATAGTTCACCCAAAAATTTAAATTCGGTCAATACTGACCCTCATGTCGTTCCAAACCTGTAAGACCTTCGTTAATCAGAACACAAATTAAGATATTTTTGATGAATTCCGGGAGCTCTCTGACCCTCCCATTGACAGCAAGGATCCTAAAACGATCAAGGCCTAGAAATGTAGTAAGGACATAGTTAAAAGAATCCATGTTGCATCAATGGTTCAACTGTAATTTTACAAAGCTACAAGAATACTTTTTTTTGGGCAAAGAAAACAAAAAAATAAAGTATGTACGCAGATATGTTGTTTACGTTAAGAATGTATCCTCGAATGGTGTTTCTGATGTAAGACAGCATACGTTGTTTACGTATGTGATTAATTAATTATGCAGTATAGTAAACTGCAGGCTTGCTGTAAACACCTTGCAGTGGTGTATACAGTAGATTCTGTAAAACAAGACGTCCGGAAAGTCAAAGTCACCTTTATTTATATAGCGCTTTAAACAAAATACATTGCGTCAAAGCAACTGAACAACATTCATTAGGAAAACAGTGTCAATAATGCAAAAATGATAGTTAAAGGCAGTTCATCATTGGATTCAGTTATGTCATCTCTGTTCAGTTAAATAGTGTCTGTGCATTTATTTGCAATCAAGTCAACGATATCGCTGTAGATGAAGTGTCCCCAACTAAGCAAGCCAGAGGCGACAGCGGCAAGGAACCGAAACTCCATCGGTGACAGAATGGAGAAAAAAACCTTGGGAGAAACCAGGCTCAGTTGGGTGGCCAGTTCTCCTCTTACCAGACGAAACCAGTAGTTCAATTCCAGGCTGCAGCAAAGTCAGATTGTGCAGAAGAATCATCTGTTTCCTGTGGTCTTGTCCTGGTGCTCCTCTGAGACAAGGTCTTTACAGGGGATCTGTATCTGGGGCTCTAGTCAGAGAAGCTTTTTTTCTATCATTTGCTGTTGGATTTTCGTAGGCAAATGTTTGCAAAATGTCTCATTTTATCCTGATTTGTCCTTAGTTTTTCCTTTTGTTGCTTCATATTAATGACTCTAACAGCTAATCCCTACTTTTATTGTGTTTTAGTTGGATGGGCTACTCCTAAAACTTCTAGGCTCCCCAAACTTGAGCCTCTTGGAGATACAAGACATTCTGGTAATTGCTGGTTCATTGCATCTGTTCCCTGTCCGGCATGTCGACAAGCATGCGCATCACTAACATTCTTTTTTTTCCCCCATTTTGTTTCCTAACCATGTTATCATCTCCCATAATTCTGTTCTTAAAGCTGATTTTTCTCTCCATCCACACAGCAAGCCTCAGCCACATCCTTCCTGTACAATCATCTGTCAACAGAAATACCACAACCATCCACCTTAATACTGTGCCTAATAAAAGCTACTAGCATGATCTCTTTAACACCTCACTTACTGCGCTGTGACTAATGTGTGTTATTTGATTCCTGATGCATACAGGAAACATTTTGGACATTCTGAATGCTGCATGTAATGTTCGGTGTCCTCTTCTGAATGTTAAACCAGTCAGTGTGTCATTTTGATCTATGAATTTTATGATGTAGTGTACTCTTGTAGTATTTAGTTATCTGATCCTTGATTTGAAAAAAAAAAGGACATTGCTGACCTAAATCTTTTTTTTTCCCATGACTCTCTTTCATTGGCAGATTTCCTTGGCAAACCTCTCCCACCTGTAGCAATTAGGCAGAGGCCGAACAGCGATACTCATGATGTTATTTCCTAACACTGCCTCTGCTTCCCCCCTGACTGGTTTACAATTCTCAAGGGTCCCAACCAATCAAAGTATTATTTTGTTCTTATCTTCAAGCACGGGCAGTATAGCAAACTACGCAGATGCAATTGCTCAGAAGTGAGGAACTGATACCCAATCGACAAACCCAGATGGATCACATGACCTCGAGCACCTATTGACTGGTGGTCAGAAGAAGCTGTGTTTAAATGAGATGGGGGACATGGACATTTATGATCAGATAATGTGTTCAAATTTTGAAACGTTTTACCATTTGTTTTCTTTGGAGCCGTTTGTCTTGTTTTTATCGAAATACTTCAAATCAGTATTAACAGACATTTAACTGAATTAGGACTTCTTTGTCAAAAATATATCACAGACCTATTTTTTTTTTAAGAGAACTGAAATGTATGTAAATACACAAGTTTAAATTTGTGTACTTGAAATTGTACAAACATGTTTTTATGGTCCACATGCATATCTTAAACTCTTATATAATGTGCAGTTGATTGTGACACAGTTTGCCTTTTAAATATCATGGTCTATTTTTCCAGCAGCATTTATAGATTTATACACTACGCTGTCCTAATTTTGAGAACGACATTCATACTCTCAAACAGCACCAGCAACAGATACAGAGATCTGGAGAAAGTGAACTTTTAAATGTGATGGAAAATGTTTTTGCAAACCCATTGAGTTTGAAACAGCATTTTTTTGCTTTATGGCACACTTTGCTTTATTAGGAAGGGAAACATTTGCCATCTTCTGAAAGATGATGAGTGGGTAATTTCATGATTTATTGTAAATGTAACAATACTCAACATCAAATATAAATGCTTATTTTAATATATGATGTCATTTATTGTAAACGCTGCTTTCATATTTATTTGATGCTATTGCCATTTTTATATTTCACATTGTTTGATGTTTTGTTTTGTATTTTACCCCACACACTAATATTAAGTTGATGCAAAGTGCTGTGCGTCATCCAGTTTGCTCTGCTTTCGGTACCTGCGCCTTTTGTACCCAGTTTACACTCAATATGAACGTCAAATAAATGACTGAATAAATAAAATCCTCTGTTATGGTCAGTCTCACTCGACACACATTAGCAGCACCATCTGCTGGTCGCTGCCGGAACTACATCACGGTATCATGGTTTGTTTTTAAAGTAGACTGCAGAGCTCGTTATATGATGGAAACAAAGAAAGAAAGATGCAAACATTTGATTTGTGCAAGCATGATTTCAGATTTCAAAGGAACGCTTTGTTTGTTACACTTTGTCATTTGGAACAGTTTAGAGAGCTGAAGCCGATATAAAATATTAGAATATTGTTGATTTCGCTTTGACAGCCATTTTGTAACAAACAAAATAGAGACGAGTAGTGCAAAGTTCATCTCTCCAGTGGAGCGTACCTGCTTTAGTACAGTACAGTATTATAGTCCTCTCGTAGGTTAGGCTACTTATAAACATATATATTTACATTTCACAAAAACACATTTACACAAAGATAGCCTACTTTATTTTACACTGTAATTGTTACATGTGAATAGTCTCAGTAAATTATGTGTAATTGCGGTAAGTTAGGGAAGATGCCTCAAGAAAAATGTGGATTTACTTTTATATTGTAACGTTTGCTAGTTTAGTTACTGCCAATTTAGTTGAGTAATTGAATAAATGATTACAGACAGACATGGTAGAACTTTTATACAGGCATATGGATATTTAATTGAAGGTATGTCATAAGAGCAACACTGAATGTAAAGATTTCACTCAGTTATGGGTTTTAATAAAAACAAAGATGTATGAAATGTACATCTAATCAATGGAAATATTAAATAATAACCCTATTAATTACGATAAGTATTACATTTTAAAATAATAACACTAACCCTAAAGTAAGCTTTGTGTTGTTGATAAAATAATATTAGTCAGTTCTTAGTCATTATTACACTGTAATGAGCATACCTTAAAAATAAACTCTAACCAACTTTATTTAACACTGTTATTTGTTGGTAAACTAGTGTATGTGGTGGTGTAATGCAACAATATTAGCGCTTTATTATACCGTTTTGGACAATATGATCCGGTGGACTGACACCTTAAAGAAAATAAAATAAAAGAAATAGCCGAGCTGCATAATAACCACCAATCCAGATTTAAGGAACTTTGTTTTTGCACAAAGTTCTTTAGAAAAGCGTTAACGTCTGGTTTGTGGACAGATGCAATATGTCCTTTGCTTTCAACACATTGTTTCTGAAAGAATAACCTATTTTAAATAAATAAATACCATACTGTACCATTAGTGAACTTAAAGAAACTATTTTTCATCAGTAGAAGAACATTCACTTGTTTACATATAGGAGTGTATTCAAAAATCTGAATATTGTGGATTTATTATTTCATAAATAGTATATTTATTACATGTAAAGATAAATATTTCAAATCTTTTTATTTTAATTTAGTTTGATTATTATTATGAATTATTATTATTTTTGTATTTATTTATTTACTTTGAGATGTAGCCTGTAATTATTACCAGGAAAAAAAAAGCTTGAAACTAACTTGAGATTTTTGTTTACATATGAGTCTTGAATATAGTCATATTTTTTACTTCCTTTCCCAAGTAACTGATGGGGAAAAATACAAAATTTGTATAACATTGTCTTTCAAACTTAATCCAGCCAAAGGGACAGAGTTCTCTTAAGTTCTGCAAAGATCCTTTAAACTGAGAACTGGAAATATAAACCTCCTCATTAGCTACAGTTCAAGTAGACATAAACAAAAGGAAATTGGTTCATACCTTTCTGCTTCTTCACCTCGCTTTCTCTGTTTACCGCCAACAACACAAAGAGAAGGAAAGCTGAAGTAATCTTGCACATGTTTGTAACGCCCAATAAACGTTCTATAATATATATATATATATATATATATATATATATATATATATATATATATATATATATATATATATAATACTGTAACAATGTAAGCAATACATGTATGATAATGTTTTAAAACACTAATGGAAACATTACACAAATGTCATACAAGATCAAAATGAACCGCAACAATAGTGTTCCCACAATGGAACATTCAGATCAGTATAAATCCAGACCTGCTGCTGATTCACAAATGTGTGTAGCTGTTGGTTAAAACACCAATGAAGACGTTTTTGCCACATCTCAGGGAAACAAGACCTCACATTTCTAACATCCTCATTTATGACGTTGCATTTTTTGTTCGACACATGCTTCATTTCGGCTTAAGTGTTCTATTTTTGTGTAGATTTTGATGTTTGTTTTGGATTATTGTCCTGACGGAAGATCCAACCACGGGTCATTATAAGATTTCTAACAAAGGCAGTCAGTTTTAGATTTTCTATATTTTGGTATTTGATCGAAGATATCGAGGACCTCCAGCAGTATATTTAACTGTGGGCATGTGCTACGTTGTCTATCTGGTGGGTTTGCTGCAATAAAGCTCTTTTTTTTTAGTTTCTTCTGATCAAAGAAGCAAGTGCCATACAGTCGTGTCTGACAACTGAATATGCTGGAGTTTGTTTTTGGATGAGCGAGGATAATTTTTCTTTTCTTTACAGCCTCTTATTAGTTTATGAAGCATGATCTTGTTCTGCACATCACAACTATTCTTTGGTTTGAGTCCTTGTGATGGATGATTAAGGGAAGTTGGCATTTGTGATTCTAATTTCTACAACATTCTACAATTTCTGCAAAACTGTAAATAGCCTACACACCTTGGCTATAAAAAGAAAGATTAAATAGCCTAATTATGATGTTTACAAATATTAACAGTTGCTTATTTACCCCATATTTAGCTAACAGAAGCAGCACCAAAACACAATAAATGAACTAAAAATGAATACGTATCGGTTAACGAAAATCTACAGCACAGAAAAACGGAACAACTGTTATAATCCACGTTTCTGGGGGAACTCGATAAGAAGACGGACCACGGAAAAATAAATAAAATCAGAAATACCGATATACAATTATCGATGTTTTCGGCAAAATTATGCTGCATTAAGGGATTTTCCAGCAGTCCTCTTCTCTTGCTGAAGCGTGCTCTACTCTCCTTGTCTCATGGTCAATGCACAGTCACTAATACGGTGAGCGGCCTTTTATTACTAGCCTACTGAAAATATACTGAAAATTATGTAACGCTAGTTAATATTCATCTTATATATATATATATATATATATATATATATATATATATATATATATATATATATATATATATATATATATATATGTGTGTGTGTAAAAAATATTTGTTAATATTTAAATGTGTTTTAACGGTTCTCAACAGTTTGAAGCACAATGTAAATCTAAACCTCAGAAGCAGGTTTGTAAGACTGTACTGAAGCATTTTGATGCACAGTACAGTGAAGAGCTCGGAGAGCAGTGGCGCAATGCAAGGTGGGAAATATATATATATATATATATATATATATAGCCATTCTGTAAAATAACTGTAAAAATAGTTGTTTTTAGCTTGTTTTTAAATTTTTGGTATTACATGTATGGCATTTTTTGTAAATATGGATGGCATTTTTTGTAAATATTAGCTTTCTGGAAATTTAGTAGGCTATTTTATTTTATTTACAGAAGTGCATTGTATTAAACAATATCAGAACTAGTCTGCACAACATAAATGTTTGATGTTTTCAGGGATGTGCTTCTGAATCCACTCTCATGGCAGTACGGTGTACTGCTGAATCGCTTCAGTGACCTTACAAACCTCAAGCAGTGCCTCTCAGACCTTGGATACATGAACCTGCTTCCACAGACGCATCCTGAATCCTGTTCCCAAACCACACCCATCCCCCTGCAGTGTTTTATTCACCGAGATCCAGTGCGAATTCCTACCCAAAGTCACCACCCCGGCTGGTTAAAACAGTACTACCTCCTGAACGCAGGCTCTCTTCTTCCAGTACTGAGTTTGAATGTGAAGGAAGGGGAGCGTGTGCTTGATCTTTGTGCAGCTCCTGGGGGGAAAAGTCTGGCGGTATTACAGACAGCCACTCCTGGTAAGATCCAGAACGAGTCTAGAACAATCAACAAAATAATACTTAGGGCTAACAGCAATGATCTGTGACTGAGACAAACCTAATGATGAACTACTGTATATAAAACTGTTCAAAAGTTTGAGGTTGTTAAGATTATTTGATCCATTTGAAAGACATGACTTGTGCACACCAAGGCTGCATTTATTTGATAAGAAATACAGTAAAAAATATAATATTGTTATCTATTATTACAGGTTAAAGTAACTGCTTACTATTTTCAGATAATATTCTTAAAGGATGCCAACAGGGGTTTGAGGTAAAGAGAAGGAAATAAAGTTTTAAGGAATGTATTTGAGTTATGAACAAGGATTTGGGCGGAGAAACAAGATTTTAAGTTTAGTCCATTGGAATAACTTCTGGGATATAACTCATGAAATGAAGCGACTGATCACAGCATCACCTCAGTCTGTTATGTGAATGATAAGTGAATGATAATGATTATAATGCAGCTTTAGCACTATTGTACTCTCTGGTTTACTAATGTCTCCTGAAATGAAAAACAGTACTTACTTGTGCGGTTTCAGCTTATTATCAAGTCATTTTTATAGTAAGAGCAAGTTATACTGTTCTTTTATACTTACTAAAAAAATAACAGATTCAGAACAACTGTTTTTGACATTGGAAATAATCAGCATATTAGAAAGATTCCTGAAGGATCATGGGATACTAAAGACAAGTTATGGCTTATGAAAATATAAATTTTCATAAAAATGTATTGTGTATATATATATATATATATATATATATATATATATATATATATATATATATATATATATATAAAACAATAGAAAGCCGTTATTTAAAATTGTAATAATATTTCACAGTATCTTTGACAAATTAATCATCAAATGACTTTGGTACACAATGCCAAAAACTTGTTCTCCATTTCTTTGACTTGATGACTGTTCATTTCTAAAACTTACAGAACATTTCCTAGTACATGGAAATCAGTTTTTCATTAAATGACCCATTTAAATGTAAATGACTTTTTGTTGCACCCTACGATTTGATTTTCTTTCTTTTTTTTGGTGATAAAATTGACCTCTTAGGGCTCCTGCAGTGTAATGAAGTGGATCAGCACAGACATGATTGGCTACTGAAGACTCTCGAATCATATGTTCCTCCCTCGCTACGACATCTGCTTTCAGTGACTCACCTGGACGGCCGGAGCATTGGGAAGATGCGGCCAGGGGCTTACGACAAGGTACCACACTTAACCTCTGCTCATCTGTCAGAATTACAACCTTTAAGCCATCATTTGGCTATTTTAAGTGCTGATATTTACACAGAATGAATCATCAAATGACTTCTTCATTGGAGAGAACATTACCATTTGTTTGACCGCAGAAGCTAAAATCACTGAATTGACCTCCACTGAATGTCATCCATTCAAGTGTTTGGGGGGGAAAAACTGCTTGTTTGTGAATGTCAAAGTGACACTCTTACATCAACAGCGATGCTGCCTCCAAACTCTCTCATTTATCACTGCTGGCGTAACTGTTAGTGCAAGCCCTCACTTTCCATTTCAAAGCAACCAAAAACCTGCAAGGTGGAACAGAGGTTTTCTGCACACTCAGTCATTTGAAGGCAAAGCTGCATATGTTCGCATTTTTTTCCCACTCATCATGAGGTGACGAGACACTAGGCAGGTCACTTGCAGCCCTCCAGGCCAAACATGCCAATCAAGCTGTGAATATGGCGCTTTTAAGCTTCCCAGATACTGCTGACACAGTATTATCCTCTTCTGGCGGTGAGAAAAGAGTTGGGCCACTGAGCAGAAAGGTAAACGAATACACAATGTGACAGGAGGTGTCGTGATGGTTTGAGATGAAAGCAGTTCAGGGTGAATGCGTTGAAGCTAGGCTCATTGGAAAAACATCCCTGGGGCGAGATTTCTGTAAAATAATAGATATTATGTTGCTTCTTGCATGTTACTCAACACTTACAAAGAGAAATGTCCAGTACGTCTAGTTTTATCTGAAACGTAGAAACAGGAATCTGGCAACGTTTTATGTTGGTTGTTGTATGTAGCACTATAGTTCAAAAATGAAATGTTTGGTGAGTGGCACTAAAAGGCGAATGCTCTACAATGTTTGAAAAAAATAATGTACCACCTTAAATGAAAGCAAACATGAGATAAAAATGCCATGTATCTTGCTTCTACATATCTTGGAGCTCTTTTATTAGAATTATTTTTGGGTATTTTGCCTTTTGTTATGATACGACTGATAGGACCTCGAGCCGGAATTCAAACTCGGGACACCTGTAACGTAACGGCGTTAAATGTCGGCGCTCTTTGTTAGTAGGCTATTGGCACCAACATCTTTGAGCTCTTATGTCATGCTTCATGTTTCATTGGTTTCTACTTAGAGGCACTTTTACATTCTTTTATTTATTTATATAAATAAAAAAATATAAATATATATATAATTTATTTTTTTACAATGAGTCTGTTGTTTTTTTAGTAGAATTCATTGAATGTAGCACAACCACACATGGCTGTGATACACCCATCCCACCAGCAGGTGACACTGTTGTTGTTTTACTCTCACTGACCTCCATTCACATCAGACAGATGCTAAAGATCCCCGGGACCCTCGATGGAGGGGACACAGGTACGCATTCGAGCTCTGATGATGAAAACTCCTGTCCCGAAATATCAAACGAATATGTCTCTGATGCCCATAATCAAGTCTCTTTATCAGCACTGGCACTTAGATGAGGGGAACAGGTTTGGCTCTTCCTCCTTAAATGCGCCGCCGTTCCTAGATCACATTGTCAGGCCCACGGGGGTCTTTCTATACCATCATGTCCTTCAGTGACGTCGGTCTCCAGAGTGCCCCCCGGTGTTCTTTTAGCCAGACAGGCAGCAGAGCTAAGAGAGGGAATTAAGAGGCTCTAATATAAAGCTGGCAGGGGAAAAACAGTGGAGCTCAATTGTCAGCTTGACAAGGCAGTTCTAATGAGGAGAGAGTAGTCTCAAAGGAAGCTTAGCTAGAGCATAGAACGATGGGTTTGGTGGGTAAGGGACTGTAGGATTTCCTGAGAGAGAGCCACACCAGAACGAATGGCTGGTGTTTCCTTATTCAGTCCTGTCTGTTGCTCATCTGAATCTTTCAGAAAGATTCTCACTGCTTGCGTTGGTTGTTTGTTTAACCACTGTAGAAAATTCTAGCTCAGGTGCGTTTTGTGATTATTAGCCCCAGGTGTGTGTAGTGTCTCCACAGTCTCTCTCTCTCTCTCTACTTCAGCCGCTCTCTTATTTGTTCAGCCGGTTTCACAGAGGACGGTGTGAGTGTGTTGGTTCTTTTAAAGACCTAGTGATGCCCATACCGACATGTCACTGCTGTCCTTCTGCTTTCCTCTTTGTGTTATGTTCAGCGTTCCCCGGGTGAACACGGAATATTCCCCTTCAGTCTGCTACACTGTTTTTATCTCGCTGTTCTCTGATGTGTGTCGCTCCGTCCCTCTGTGTCAGGTGCTTGTAGATGCCCCGTGCTCTAATGACCGGAGTTGGCTTTATACCCCTGATACCCACCAAGGGGAAATGTGGCTGAAGGAGAGAACTCAGCTACCGCTCTTACAGAAGGAGCTGCTCTGGTAAATATCTCTGACGCGAACTCCCACACACACACAAACTCGTGGGCAAGTAGACAGCGCAAAACAATGCATTCTTGATTTGAGCTCTACAATCTTCCTGACAGCATGCAACAATTGAAATCATACAACAGTGAAGGCTTAATTTAAGATCATTTTGTTGTCTATTATTAACTAAATATATTGACCAGAAACAATATTTAGCTGTGTCAAAAATGAATTGCACGGTCCTGTTGTTGCATGCTTTTTTTATTTAATTTTATTTATTTGACATAATTTGGTAAATAATTACATTAATTCACATTAATATTCTAAATTTAATATGTGAAATTATTAAATAAAATTATATATTTTTCTCTTTAGATGTTTTTGTTTATTGCTAGAAAAGGGCAAAATCGTAGAACCACTGCAAAAATTATGAACTCGTGAAATAAACGGAATAAAATGACTTGAAACTCCTGAGGTTGACCTAAAAATTAAGCGCCTGCTTTTATTAATATTTTGAATTTACTTTTATTTATTTTTTCCAGTTTTAATTTTAGGTCTATTAGTTGTATGTGCTTATGTCATTTATAGTTTTATTAATATTTAGCTTTCATTTATTTTAGTATTTTTAACATTGAAAGAAATAAACTTTTTTTTTTCTTCCGTTTGTTTCCAAATCAGCATTTTTTTTCCTCCTTTTTCTGATGTGGTTTTAAAAAGTGCCAATTTGATGATGTCTGTTTAATGTTAATAATGGCTGGTTGTGTTTTTGTTGTTGTTTGTCAGTTCGGCCCTAGCAGCAGTGCGTCCTGGAGGAGTGGTTGTGTACTCCACATGCACCATGTCACGAGCTGAGAACCAATCAGTTGTGGAGGCGGTGCTTGCATCTTATCAAGGAGTGGAGCTTTTGGAACTGGAGCCACACTTAATTGACTCTCTGTCTGATCATTTCTGCTTCGCTCACTTTCATCCTTCAGTGGGACAGTTAGTGATCCCACAAAAGGGTCAAACTTGGGGACCTATGTATGTTTCTCGATTACGAAGAATATATTAAAAATGTAAAAACATTGTGCAGTGGTGCAGTATTAGTGCTTTAAACACATGGGGAGCTCAGATGATTGATTCAGAGTCATAACTGTCTATCCTGGCGCTCTTCATTAAACTTTCCAACCCAAAAGCAATTAATAAATAAATGAAAAAAAAGGAAAAAAAGCAATTTCAACTTTTTACGTTGCAATTCTGACTTTTTTTTTTTAGTTTGAAGTTTGGAGTTTTGTTTGGAGTCAATGTTTTGTCTTTTTTTTTTCTTGTAGTTCTGAGAAAAAAAGACAGAATTAATACAGTTTCAGAACTGTGAGATTTAAACTCAAAATTCTGAGAAAAAGTCTGGATTATGAAATATAAAGACAGTTGAAAGAAGAAAAGTCAGAATTGTGAGAAATAGACGCAATTACCTTTTTTTATTTCATGGTAGAAACAAAAAGAAAGAACTGTGAAATGTAAAATCAGAATTTAGAAAAAAAGTGTTTTTCTCAGAATTGCGGAAAAGTCAGAATTACCAGGAAAAAAGTCACAATTCATTCATTCATTAATTTTTTCATTCCATATTAGAAATTACATTCCATGAAAAAAAATAAAAAACAATACTGTGAATTATTTTTAGATTTTAAAATAACTGTTTTCTATTTAGATGTTTCAAAATGTGAGTTATTCCTGTGATGGCAGATCTGAATTGGTCTTGAATTAGTCTTCAGTGTCACATGATCCTTCAGAAATGATTCATATACGCTGATTTGCTGATCAAGAAACTGAACTTTGAATTGACATGCCTCGACAAAGGCAAAACAGCCCAGGTTAGGCACGAATGCTAATCTCAGCTGAAGCACCACTTAATATGATCTGTCGGAAGTGAAAGCTGTTTTGAAACCTCAGAACACAACACTTGAACAAGGTTTGAGTAATGAATGTGAGCTCAGGTCTTTTCTCTTTTGCATAAGTGTTTTTAAACGTCTCCGCTGAACTGCTCCAGGAGTTCTGCTGTTGTCAATGACAGATTGTGTCTAATAAAACTTAAGACTCCTGAATCATGGAAGAGCACACTTTGAGTGTTTACCATTAATATGATATATGGAAATGAGATCACACACACCTTTTAGACCAGGAACAGTCTGTAAGTATAGTATCAGCACCATCATAGTTTTATTTTTAGAGTACACAGGTTGTGCATTAACATAATCCCAAGAGTCATTCATGTTAATTAATAGAAAAGCTTCTTGCTATAAGAATTAAAATTGCATATCATGTGGTTTATTAAACTGTAAGCTGCATTAGAATATGTACACTGGGGGTTCAAATGTGTTTTGAATGTTCAATGTTTTAAAAAGCAGCCCTCACCAATTTTGAATTTATTTTAATCAAAAATACAGTAATATTGTGAACTATTATTACTCATCAGCCATTACTCAAGTCTTCAGTTTCACATGGTCCTTCAGAAATAGTTCTAATATGCCTATCTGCTGCTCTAGAAACGTTTCTTATTAATATCAGTGTTAAAAACAGTATTTTTGTAGAATTGATTTCTGAAGGATCATACTGAAGACTGGAGTAATGGCTGGTTTTGACACTACAGCAGCAAATTACCTTTTACAATGTATTCAAATAGAAACGTATTTCAAATTGTAATAACATTTTGCAATATTACTGTTTTTTTTTACTGTATTTTTGATCAAATAAATGCAACCTTAGTGAGCAGAAAAATAATTATTAATTATTCGCAGACGTTTGACCCCCAGTAAAAGTATTAAGTATTCAGAGATTGAAGCTGCTTGGATCACCTCTGGCAGGATTACAGTTGTGAGCCTGCGTAGCCTCCAAGTCTGTCGGTATTGCATATCTTGATAATGGAATTTTTGCTCATTCTTTCGGAGCAATATTGCTCAAGCTCTGTTGCGGGATGTTTTAGGTCATTGCCCTGTTGGAAGATGAATCGTCTTCCAAATTTCAGTGCTTTTGCGGATTGTTTCGCGCTGTCCTCGGGGATTCTACTGTACGTAGCTCCATCCATTTTTACTCCTAACTTTATGAGTTTTCTAATCCTTGCCACAGAGAAGCCTCCCCAAAGCTTAACGCTGCAACCGCATGCTTCACTCTGAGGATTGTGTTCTCCATCTGATGTACTACTAGGGTTTTGCTCAACAGCGTGGAGGTCCAGAAGTCCACTTTATCAGACCGCTGTGTGTTCCTCTAGACGGTTGAGCCCTTCACATGCTATCACATTTAACCCATTACATTTTTAATGCCACGTTCCCTTGTTAGATATGAATTTAGCTGTTTTTGTATGAATGAACACTATGTCTTTGCCATCAAACTTACTTATTTAGTCATAAATGGCCTTTTGGTCTTGCGTATTATAGATATCCTTCTTCTGAGATTTGGAAAAATTAACATTTCTGGGTGGATTCAGATGATTCCTTATATCAGATATCTTGTGTAGCTTCTCGTTTCAACATTTGCTATTTATTTGATATATAAAGGTGACATGAAAGATGTTTTAGAAATGTGTCTCTATACCTTCATCATTGATATTTTCTACCTTTTAAATCATTTTTAGTTATAGATATTGATTTATCTTAGTACCATATTCATCTATAAAACTATGATGTAATCAGAGTTGAATAACCATATTAATATTGTGTGAAAGCAGTGTGGTGTGTGGTCTGCAAGGTCTTTTTACTTAAAAAAAACAACAACATTTATTTAACTATAGGCTGCATTTGAATATATTCACTGGGGGGGGTTAAAAAGTGTTTTGAATGTTCAATTGTTCTGAAAGCAGCCAAGACAATTTATTTTAATCAAGTAATAACGATTACATCATATTGATAATACTATAAAAAAAAAAAAAATCTTTTTTTATTTTTATGTCTGTCCCACAGTTGTGTGATGAAAATAAATATGTAATATGTGAAGAAAATAGTGAAATCAATTACTGTAATATATGCATACTGTATATATATATATATATATATATATATATATATATATATATATATATATACTGTAAGATAGATAGATAGAAAGAAAGATTGATTTTTTTTTCTTATTTGTAAATAAGAATTGGAGTGCTTTGCTACAAAATACTATTTCAGTCTCCCAGAATGATATTAAACACAATACATAATTTGAGATGAGGTGAATATGACTTTGTGGAGGGAATTGTAATAATTTGTCCTTTGATTCAATTGTTCATGTTGGAGATTTTTAGCTGTCAAGCTGGGGTTTTATTTTCCCTTGGACTACAAAAAAAATGATCCACTGGATTTGCTAAAACACGCACTTGCAAAAATCCACTCTATTTTTTTAAGCATTTTCACATGGGATTGAAAGCAATATTAAAAGTAAATAAATAAATAAACACACCCATCAATACCCAGATGTTTGACATCCCCCTCCAACATTTTTCTTAAAATACTGAGACATGACAATGAATAGTAAAACATTCAGTTTCGTAACTCTAAATGTCTAGATTTACACATCCATGCATTTTAAGATCATTTAGATAAATACATCATATTTGGGTGTTGCAAAAATATGAACGGTTCTAACAGGTTAAGCACACTTCTCCTCCCGAAACTTTTTTAAACCATGTAACCTTTAAAAGTGAGATATTTCAGAAACTGGTACTTTTGGTTACGTTCCTATTATCCATCAGTCACATGTGTAGTCAAGTCATGTATGTATGCACAAAATGAAAGTTTAATTTCCATTCAGCAGAACATTAACTGTTGAAAGCACATTCTCATCTTGCTTTTTATTTACAATAATAGAGACTAAATAGTATTCTACACTGTATAGCAGCTCCGCCTGAATATGGAAGGAGCGAAAGAAGGAGAAAAAAATGTCTCAGTGGGAGTTTGTGCCGGGACGACGTGTGTCTAAGCCCTTCCATTTTCTGCATTGGGCACCGCTTGCCCTTTCAAATCAGTGAGCGGCTCACTCGTGCAGGAAATGAATTATTACCTCTCAGAGGGAGAGGAAAAGAAGAGAAAGGGAGGGCTGAGAGACTGGCAACGTAAAAGCGTACTCAGTAAAAATCACACAGAGTCCATTGCTGGTCTGAGAAATGGGCCCCTGCTGGTGGAAAAGACTTTAAAATAGCCGCTGACATTTACACTAGCTCCCCACGTCTGCTGTTTTAATAATGCCACTTTGAAAAGGACAGAAAAACGTGCACACCTGTGATGAGTCCAGAAATTCTCCACTGTTATACGAGGAAATTGAATGAGCGAGAGAACAAGGTTAAGCAAATTTAAGCTTCTACTTTTTGCTAATGTGCTAAACTAAACTGTACTCTCCAATGGCTTCCTTCACAAGTAGTTCCCCTCTGAGATGGTCTTTCACTCACACTTCTCTAAAAACAACTGACAGAAATGTTTTTTCTTCATGGTTGGTGAACTGTTGCTGTATGATGGAAATAATCCAAATTTGTGCTTAACCCTTATGTTGAGTTCTGGTCATTTTTGCCAAGACAATTTTTTATTTTTCCCATTTTGTTACACATGTAGTGTACAGGTTTTACGTGAAAGCTGAGGAGCATAAGCTCAATAGCTGTGTTTCCATCCGAAGTTACAAATTAAACTTAAACCAAAATTGGAACATTGCATAAAACGTTTGCGAATAAAGTGCACCCAAACTAGCATTTCAGACACTGTGCAATGAGATCGGTTCATCGGTTGGTCCAGTTTTATGCTGTCCCTTCGCAAAGTCGCGTCTTTTTTTAATGCACATTATGGAATTTATACAGTAAAAGAGTTTCCATTGTAGTTTATGCGCATGTTTTCTTACTAGATAAGAAATGTATCCTGCTTAGTTGAGAGCATACGTTTTTTACGTGCATTTTTAGAATTTATGCGCATCTTGCCATTTCCATTCAGCATTTTTTTCTTCTTTTATGCGGTATTCCAAAATGTGCATAACAATAGGTGGATGGTAACATAGCTAATGAGGCCTACAGTCATGAGTTTCAAAAATTACAAAACCTGTCCTAACTAAACAAAACCAAGTTAATAAAAAGATTGAATCCAACGTTTGGTAATAGAGCATAAAAATACATAAAACAAAAAAGAATTGACCGGGAACACCACATTATGTAAAAAAAAAAAAAAAAAAAAAAAAAAGAAATTGCACTAAGGTTGAGTCAAGACACATTTCTTCTCTTTCTGTGATTTTGAAAATTGTTCACATTTTAACTAATCATGAAAAGACTAAATGTAAATGTCCTTTGAAATACATTTGAGTTTTGTAAGGGTGTGGGATTGAACAGAGGTCTTCAACCCTGTTCCTGGGGACCTATTGTCCTAAAGAGTTTAGCTATAACCCTAATCAAACACGCACAAAGCAGCTAATCAAGCTCTTCAGGATTGCTTAAAGATACACTGGCAGGTGTGCTGAAGCAGGTTGGAAATAAACTTTTAAGGAGAGTGGGTCTCCAGGAGCAGGGTTGAAGACATCTGGGATAGAAGGCTGTGTAAATGTCAGCTATAGTTGTTTAGACCACATATGTGGAACTGTGGCATACTGGGCCGAGAGCTTAAAGAGACCAGAAATCGAATTTCCTGCCACTGCAATCTTGATTAAATTGAAGTTGGTATATTTGCATACAACATGGGAAGTACTGAAGTATATTTGTGGACACATTTCTCTAACCAAGTGTAAATGAAATGTATGAAGCCAGCTGGATAGCAATACAAAGGATGCAGGAAGTGACTAAAGGCTGGAATACACTACACAGTTTGTGCACTTATTTAGACTTTGGATAAGTTGAGGCTAGTGTACTGGTCACAGACCCTGGTTTTTTAGCTTCAGACTTTGATTCCATCCAGTCGAAAGATAGCAAACACCCCTATGTCATCTAAGATGTTCATTTCTTGATTTCTTTAGTCAAAAACAAAATACGGTTTTAAAGAAAACATTCCAGGATTTTTCTCCCTATAGCAGACTTCAGTGGAAAGGTTGAAGGTCCAGTTTCAATACAGCTTCAAAGGGGTCTACAAGGTCCCAGCCGAGGAATAAGAGCCTTATTATAGCAAAACGATCTGTCAGTTTCTAAAAAAAAAAAAGTAAAAATGTATTTACATTTTAACCACAAATGCTAGGTTTGCACTAGCTCTGCGATGCGCAACACATCTTCACACATTACACAATCAAGTTGGAAAGGTCACATGTTGTTGGTTCTTCATTTGTGTACTTTGGTTCAGAACGGTAAGGTAGGGAGGAAAAACATTTTCTCCTCCAACTTCAAAATCATCCGAAAACGTTGTTTTACCTTTTTTGTAAATGCCGTTTGACTCTCTTTGCATGTTCGCTTTGTAAACACTGGGTCGGTACTTCCACCTACGTCATTCGTGACCTTTCTGACGTGATTACAGAATGCATGAGGTCCAGCTGGTGCAAGACGAGCATTTGTGGTAAAAAAATATATACATTTTTATTTTATTTTTTTTTGAAAATGGTCGATCATTTTACTAGATAAGACCCTTATTCTTTGGCTGGGATTGTGTGGAGCCCTTTGAAGCTGCACTGAAACTGGACCTTCAGATTTTCTGATGATTCAGTTGTCATTTCCTGAATGTTCACATATAGTAAATCCAGTTGCAAAATGCAGTTGTCAGAGATGTTAATAACTGAACTCTGTGTGTAGAGAATGGGATTAAGCACAGTGTGTACATGGCCCTGTGTTTCACTTCAGATCATGTGTAGCTGAACCATCTCGGCTACGTCCTTATGTGGGTGGCAGAGAGCTGGTGACCCATAATGATATCTTATTTAAACTGGTTTTGCCCTTTGCTCTGCCTCTCTCTCGATCTTTCTCTCTTTCTCTGTGTGTTTGATGTTCAGATTGCTAGCCTGGCATGCACAGCAGATACCAAGCCAACTCTGCGGGTTGCTACACAGAACCCAGTGTTAATGGGGGTCTGTTTATGACTGGCCTGGCTCTGCTTATAGAGGAAATATAGTCACAATGCTAACAAACGTCTGTGTGTGTGTGTGCCTGTGCTTAGCGATGCATAACTTATTTTTTAGATGTTTGTGTCTTATTTTATTGTAGTTATATGGGAGTCTTGTTATTTTGCAAACAATGCCCCATTAAGAGGCCTTGTGATTTTTTCTTATCTCATTAGTATTTAGATATTTGTGAGTAACATTCACGCATCAGTTAAAATTCAATAATGATTAAGTAATGATGATTCTCTCTCTCTCTCTCTCTCTCTCTCTCTCTCTCTCTCTCTCTCTATATTTATATGTTTATAGATACATATTACAGTTCAGATTCATAGTTGGAATTATGAGAATTGGGCCTTAAATCAACAACAACAAAAAAAAGTAGATTTTACATGCTGTCGTTACAAATTCATTAATAATGTATATTTCAGTGTCTGTGTAAATGTACAACAATGTTAATATTTTACCTATGGATGCGTACAATTACTAAAAAGATTATTTGATTTTGTTGACCCTGACAGTTGAACAGTAATTACAGACATTCCTAGCTGATCTAAATAGATGTCATCTGTCACCCTTTCAGTATCTTTATCAGATATCTGAATCACTCAGGATACAACGGATCAGTTTATGTGATTACAGACATGACAGAGCGCACAAGCGAAACAGCTGTAATGAGTCGGCTTCATCTGGCCTGTTAATTATTCCATACACATTCTGCACTGTTGCTTATGGGACTAATTATGAGGCAAACAGGCAAAGATTTCAAAGTGTGTCTCCTCCAGAACGTTGAAATGTCAGATGGGAGTGTATTCACAGGTAATGGTGTACAGAGAGACACAGAGGAAGTTCTTCTCCAAGGTGTTGGTTTTCTTTGATGGTTATGTTTAAGGAGCATATACCGCATTATCCATAACAGACTATGCCATAAAGATTTGTGTCCATTCAAAACAATGACTGTTTCTGTGCTTTCCTGCAATTGGCCACAACAAGCAATGTGCCAATCACCTATATTTATTAAAACAAATCTTCTTTTCATAAAAATTAATAGGGTGAGAAAAGCAAGAGTGTCTGACCAACAAATAATGTGATATGAATCTCTCTCTCGAACATAAATTTAATATATTTAATTTTGATATATTATTTTAATATTTATTATAAAATAAATATAATACAATTAATAGAACATATTTTTTCCTTACATGTTGAATACAGTGTACAAAAAGTAGTAATTATTTTCCAGTATTAATAAGAAGAGAACATGCCATTATTATTATTACGTTTTTTCATCCCCTGTTGTTCTCTTACATCAAGATTTCCAGACATATGACTATTTTGTTTTGTTTAACTTGTAAAATGTGTTTGATCTTTGCAAGTTTGTCTCCTGATTTATTTTATTTTATTTTTTTCACATGAAAAAAAAAAACATTTGGATAGAGGTCTTCTAAATTAATCATAAACAATGGTTTGAAGTAAAACAAAACAAAACTAAACTAAACTAAACTAAACTAAACTAAACTAAACTAAACTAAACTAAACTAAACTAAACTAAACTAAAAAAAAAAAACTAAACAAAAACATCATCATGATGATGTGGTGATTACAAACATGCAAATTTTAACTTTACAAGATGATATTTTGATGGGCTGGAGTCTTGTGGATTTATTTATTTATTTATTTTATCAGCTGTTTGGACTCTCATTTTGACAGCAACTATTCACTGCAAGGGATTCTTTTAAAGCTCACTTAAATTGATTTTACATTTATTATAGATCATGACATTGTGGTGTCTTGGAAGCATGTTGGAAACTAGTTCCTTTGGGATGTCAGGTGCCTTCATATACAAAACCTTGACTGATAAGTCATTGACTGTCTGAACAGCTGCCAGCTGTTTCATCATTTGCAGCATCAGCTGACCTTGACCATGGCAGCCATTTTGTTGACCTCGGCGTGAACCCTGTCTTTTTTTTTACTTGCTTATTTTGGCAGGCTGTCCCTGAGGCAGCTGAGCTGTGTCGAGCTTCACCCCACTTCAAAGGGAGAATATAGGCCTGCTTTGCATAATCAAGCGGGGAAAAGAAGAGCGAACAGCTCAGCAGAGAAGCTACAGCTGGAATATACAGAATTTGATAATCTCTCCACCACCACTAGTCGCAGAGCTGCTAACATCCCAGCACAAAAGAGAGAATGGCGGGACATCAAGCCTTGTCATGGAGTCTGGCCATGATTATGGTCATGTGTTTATCTTGTATTGTTTCCCTTGATCTGAAAGTCCAAGCCTCTGAAGCTGTTACGAGAGGCAAGGCTGTCAAGTTCATTAAATGTTGTCTGAGGATTTAATGCCATACGGTATATAACATTTTTACTGTTTTTGACTGTATCAATTTTAACTGTTTTGTTCATGTCACTTATATTGTAAGCTCAGTGGACACAGACCTTAAAAAAGGGCTGTTTATTCACATTGAACTCAGAATCACACAATAAAATATGATTTCCTTCAAGGCTTTGTAAACAAATGTTTCACAGGGGTAGAATGGCATGAATAATTCACTCTGAAGTTTTCTGTTACCCAGCCAGCTTGAATATTATATTATAGAGACAAACTAATATTTACAAAAATATATATATTATTATTATAAATTATAATTTTGTCTAAAATAATAATAACAATAATAATAATAATTAATAGAATCATATTATTATTATTATTATGGTATAGTATGAAAAATTTATGAAATCTGTTATAGTATAGGTTATTTTTTAAAGATTAACTTTTTAATTTATTGACAATTAGATGATAAAAAATATATAAATATCAGAACGAGAAATAAACATGGTTAGATATATAATATTGAGCGATATTGATATATACTGATATATATCGTGTCACTCTAATTTTATAGTAATATAATTTTTTTGTATTATTTGTTTGTCTTAAAGAAACCTTTAACAATGTGTATTTTAACCCCGTAAAGCTCATATACTGTATCATATTTAATACACATATTTCTAAAGCCTCTATATGATCAACATTAAAAGCATATCCAATTTTGCTTTAAAGTAAACATAAGAATAACATTTTTAATACATTATTTTATTTTGTTTTATTTTATATATATATATATATATATATATATACAAGAACATGCTATAATGTAACATTTACATTTATTTATTTATCTCTAAATCATCATTGCATATATATATATATATATAATTTTTTGGAATATCAATTAAATAAAAAAAACATAATAAAAAAACTACAAACTTGCCCCATGAAATCAAAACTAGACATTTAAATACACTAAGACATATTATTGGGAGATGTGACAGCTGATATTTAAATGCATTTTATATAAGTAGTCTTTAGTCTATTACTGTTATAAAGATTTCCGTGATTTGCATTAGAATTTCATCTTACTTTTTGGCCATATAAATATCAGCTTCTGCACTGCACCAAATTGCATATTTTGGCTCAGTTTGGGTCTCTGAATAAAACTGTATTTTCGTCCTCAAGTATGAACTCTGTATTCTCACTATATTATATGGGGCATAAAAGTCTGTTGTTTCAAGTACGATAATAAATTAAACACAAATTCAAACTTAATATTTTGTTTAAATGTTCAAATTTGAAAATATTCGATTTTTCTGACATTGTTTCATAGCCTTTACACAGTTAAATTGCTATATTCATTTATTTTTTTAAACAGCACTTTGTGACTAGAATTTAAAGTACAATAATCTGACAAACTAAGAGGTAATAATTCAGCATTTAAACAGGCTTACATTTGAACATTTCTTAAACTCAATCTTAAAAACAGATCAAGCAGTCATGATTAATCTCTTGACTTTAAGCTGTCATATTTGATTATTCTGTAATGGATCTCGCCTCACAGGTCTTCATCTTGAACCAGCAGATGGACTTGATCTCATTAACCTCATTAAACCATTTCTGCTCAGACCCAGCATAGATGTGCAACCTATGACATTTCTGCTTTTAGAAAATACTTTCCAGCTCTCATAACAAAACTTTTTGTCCAACTATCCTGCCTGAAAGGAATGCTGAGTTAGGTCTGGCCTTAGATCCTGTGAACTCCTCATCAGCAGGGTCAGTCACAGTCCAGCGCCGTTTAATGTCCATCACTTGAAAGTAATGGGTTGAAGCAGTTCTTTTGCTGATCTGAGACCGGTTTTACAGTTCTGTCATGGGCTTTTTTTTTCCTGCAGCAGATTCAGAAGGAGGTTTTGACTGTAAGGTGGCATGAAGACAGAGAGCATCACCCTCCAGCTGCGGCCATAACAGTCTCTCCTGCTTTATGTAGCCCATTAAATATGATTCCTAATAAAGCTGACTATATTAGCTAACTGACCAACCTACCATTAAAAATAAATGAATGGTGCCGCATGATGCAAGTAGAAGGCTAAGGGACTTGTATGTGTAGGGGAGAAAAGAGAGTATGGAGAAGATATTTAAATGCCTCGTTAAATTGGCTTTTTAATAGCCAGAGGCATTATTTGTGTGAGTCACCAGGCAATATGACCATTTTATTAATTTAATTATATAAAATATTCTGAATGTGATTTGACATACCCAGTGTGTTTACCAGTTCTATATTAATCAAGTATGGGCAAATAATTACTTTCTACTTTCTTATAGCATGTTCATTTCTTTGAGCTGTAAATTAAGTGCTGTATATTTACAGTACTGCTGTTAAAAAGTTTATATATATATATATATACATATATACAGTAGGCGGACAGAGTACACAGCTTCATTACATGAGTAAAAGTACAGATACCCCTTGCTAAATTTTACTCAAGTACAAGTAAAAGTACTACAGTCAGATGTCTATTTAAGTAAAAGTAATGAAGTACTTGTTTACAAAAGTACTTGAGTATCAAGAGTACAAGAGTACATTTTCTAAATATTGCATTACACGTAGAGATCGACCGATATGTTTTTTTCTATAGCCGATGCCGATGTTTAGAGGACAGGGTCAGCTGATGACCGATATGTGCTGCCGATTTTTAGGGCCGATATCTTGAAGTTTTCCCCTTCATTTGCATGCTAAAATGTCACACTAATAATAAGTGGATGCACAACAATTTTAAACTTATCATAATTTATTGAGCACTGACTTGAACCATCTCTCGAATCTTAATTTTGTGCACTGCACGTTATTAAAATAAAAAAATGTATCCAAAGTTAACCAAACAAATCAATAAACTGACCAAGTATTAAATATATAAACGGGAAACAGTCAACAAAGTAAAATTATCTCAAATGTATGGCGCGCTCTCTTCATTTTATCAAATGATCATAATCACATCGGTTCATTTTACAGTACTGCTACTAGCATTTTATTCAGACTAAAACCCCTTTAATTCAGGTGAGAAAACTTTCTTTCCAAGTGGCTTTTGCACATAATAATAATAATACCACTGCAGATGCATTTTGCAGCATTAACGTTATTAATGGATCATTAATTTAAACGACGATCGATCATGGAAATTATTGAATATTGACATCCCTAAATGCAAATGAGTTGGATGGAAACCTGGCTATTGTCTGCATCAAACCATCTTTCCGAACAAATGTCATTCACTGTTCTGGGCAGCTCCAGGACAGCTGTCTCTCTGAGCACGGTGCTGTCTGTGAGCGGGGCGGAGTAACGTAGCCCTTAATCACGCTGCAGTGTTTGTGAGAGCTGGCAACTTCTCCACCCCATTTACAGAGTGAAATTCTCTGACTACCTTTATCTCCCAGGACTGTTGTTGAATCTTCCAAATGTTTTGGCTTGGGATCCTTCACATGCGGCAGCAGCACTTTCCACCGCACCAATAACACAGGGCTGCTCGCCGACGTGCCTGACTTTAAATCGGCGCTACTAAACATGGATATCGGCCGATGCCGATATATAAAAAAATTTAAAATATTGGCCCGATATATCATCGGACCGATATATCGGTCGACCTCTAATTACTACTGCCACAGTGCTTACATTTATGTACAGAAACGTCCTACAAGGAGTTATGAAAAATGTTAATGTTAATAACTTGGAGAATGTAAAAGGAATTGAAAGTAAAATCAAGTCATTTTCATATTTTTACCATGTTGCTTTATTTAACATTTCTCACTTGCCCACAAGGCAATAGCACAATGGCAACGCTCCGACAAACCTCTGCTAGAGTTTTAATGGATTTTTTGCACCCACATTTGAACCTGTCTGTGTTAAACACACCGCATACTCAAGAACATCAAAGCAAATGCTTAACTTACATTAATGTGTAATATCAGAAAAGAAAATTCAGCTAACAATTGTGTGTACATGTGAGTTTCTCTGTTTTTTTCATCAATCAAATCAATAAACCTAAACCAGTAAAGAAGGCAATATAGCAATGTTCTGACACACCTCTGAACCTGACCGTGTTATACATGCAGCATAGAAGAGAAAATAATAATTATTAAAGAAAATCAGCTGTGTTTAATTTGAGTGACAGTATTAAGCCCCTTCCTCCCACACTGACATACAGGCAAAGGCAGAAGAAAATACTTTCAGCTAAATTAACACCTTTCTCACACACACAATCTATGTGTGACAACTCTGTGTGTGTGTGTGTGTGTGTACTTCAATTTAATCAAATGACATGAAGTCTTTGGCGGAAAGCTGAAGGTGATTGCTGATAGGCTGTCCCAATCAGTGGCGCCTGCACAATCCAATCACGTTTGAGAGGGAAACAACAAATTGAGGGTTTCCGAGATTTTTCTTTTTTCCCGTCCACAAAGAGACGCATTTCTGTGAATACGCACAATTTTATTTATTTTTTTTTGTCCACACTGAATCCGGCGTTTTGGAAGAGTGAAACCGATGTTTTTTGAAACCGGGTCCCAGAGTGGATAATTTTGAAAACGCCGCCCTTGCGTTATCATCTGGACGGCGAATCCGTATATTTTCTGAAACGATGAAGTCATCAGCCCACATCTAGCCCGTGGCTGACACTGGTAACGAATTGTGAGCGTACTCCACCATAGAGAGTTGTTGGCTCCAGGAAGAAGGATTATTGGAGACCAAACATCGCAACGTTCTCTCTAAATCTTGGTTGGCTCGCTCAGACTGCCCGTTACTCTGGGGATGATAACCCGAAGACAGGCTAACCGTCGCTCCTAGCAACTTACAAAATTCTTTCCAAAATTTGGATATGAATTGGGATCCCCTGTCAAAAACCACGTCTACCGGGAGGCCATGTAACCGAAAGACGTGATCTAGGACTGTGACCGCTGTCTCCTGTATCCTCCATGTAATTTGGGCAAGGGAATGAAATGTGCCGCCTTCGAGAACCGGTCCACTACAGTCAAAATGACCGTCATGCCATTAGAGGGCGGGAGGGCGGTAACAAAATCTAGTGTGATATGTGACCAGGGTCTCGAAGGGACAGACAGCGGTTGAATAAGCCCATCAGGAGGCCCGTTAGACGACTTACCACTGGCGCAAACTGAGCAAGCCAAAACAAAATCGTGGACGTCACGAGTCATAAGTGGCCACCAGAATCGTTGTTTAACTAACCCCTTGGTTCGGCTTATCCCTGGATGACAAGCAACGTTAGAGCAGTGACCCCACTGAATAACTTCAGACCATAACTCAACACAAATAAACGATTCCGCGGGCAACCGGGCGGAGGCGTTACCCCTTCTAAGGCCGTCTTGACCTTCAATTCGACCTCCCATACGAGTGCTGAGATGACTATTTTCTCAGGTAAAATACACTCGGGAGTCACCGGGCGGGCGGAGGGATCAAAAAGACGTGACAAAGAATCGGGTTTGACATTTTTGGAACCCGGGCGGTACGACAGAGTAAAATCAAAACGACCGAAAAAAAGTGCCCACTGAGCCTGCCTGGAATTGAGTCTTTTTGCAGTTCTAATGTACTCAAAATTCTTGTGATCGGTCCAAACAATGAAAGGTACCCCTGAACCTTCCAACCAGTGACGCCACTCCACTAAAGCTAATTTGACTGCCAACAATTCTCTGTTACCAATGTCATAATTGCGTTCAGCAGGAGATAACCGATGAGAGAAAAACGCGCAGGGATGCATCTTATCATCCGAGGCAGCACGTTGGGAAAGAACTGCTCCTACCCCCACCTCTGATGCGTCGACCTCCACCACGAACTGCCGTGTGGGATCAGGGGCTACAAGGATGGGAGCCGAAACGAAGCTGCTCTTGAGGTTGGTAAATGCAGTTTCGGCTCCATCCGACCACCTGAACGGAGTACTGGGGGAGGTCAAGGCCGTCAGAGGTGAGACTAGTTGGCTGAAATTACGAATGAAACGTCGATAGAAATTGGCAAACCCCAGAAACGGCTGTAGGGCCTTACGGGAATCTGGAGATGGCCAATCTATCACAGCCTTAACTTTGTCAGGATCCATATGTATTCCCTCGGATGAGACGATATACCCTAGGAAGGGAACAGACTGTGCATGGAATACGCATTTCTCCGCCTTGACAAAAAGCCCATTCTCGAGTAATCTCTGGAGCACTCGTCTGACGTGTTGAACATGTTCCTGGAGAGATGAAGAAAAAATCAGTATGTCATCCAGGTAAACATATATAAACTGATCTACCATGTCTCTCAACACGTCATTAACGAGTGCTTGGAAAACCCCTGGCGAGTTGGAGAGCCCGAACGGCATCACCAAATATTCAAAGTGCCCTCTAGGGGTGTTAAAGGCGGTTTTCCATTCATCCCCCTTCCTGATGCGGACCAAATGATAAGCGTTACGTAAATCAAATTTTGTGAAAACGGATGCTCCCTGTAACCTCTCGAAAGCTGAAGACATCAATGTTAACGGATAGGTGTTCTTTATTGTGATGTTGTTCAGCTCTCGGTAGTCAATACAAGGTCGCAGAGAACCATCCTTCTTACCCACAAAAAAGAATCCCGCCCCCGCTGGAGAAGAGGAAGGGCGGATGAACCTCGATGCCAAGGAATCAGAAATGTATTTCTCCATGGCCTCCCTCTCCAGAATAGAAAGAGAGTAAAGTTTGCCTTTAGGCGGAGACTTACCTGGCACTAAATCTATAGCACAGTCGTAGGAACGATGTGGAGGAAGAGAAGACAGACAGAAAGACAGAAACAGGCACAACAGGACAAGCAGAAACCAGACAAGACTCATGACAACTTTCACTCCACAAGGTGACAGTGTTGGAACCCCACTCCACTTGTGGATTATGTTTGATTAACCAGGGGTGACCTAAAACAATGGGAGCTACAGGGGAGTCCATGAGGTAAAAGGATATGGTTTCACTGTGGTTGCCTGAGGTGAGCAGAGTGATGGGTTCAGTGTAGTGGGTGATGTGTGGCAGTTCCTGGCCACTGAGTGTGGTGACATGGATGGGATGAGACACAGGAAGGACAGGAAGGTTCAAGTGACGTGCAAGGAGAGAGTCAATGAAATTATCTTCGGCCCCAGAGTCCAGAAGGGCGTGACAGTCGTGAGTTTGGTTCTCCCACCGCAGTGTCACTGGAAGGTGAGTCGATGATGTGGTTGAGGACTTCCCGGTAGAGATCCCACCCGATAGTAGCCTCAAACTTACTACCGGGCTGGCTCTTTTACCGGGCATGAATGGATGGAATGCTCCGAGCCACCGCAATATAAACACAGTCCTTGGGAGCTCCGCCGCTCTCTCTCCCTCCGGGAAAGTCGACCTCTACCCACCTGCATGGGTTCGTGATCGTAGACGGGACCGACCATGTTCTCTCGACTCGAGCATCCCCTTTCCAGAGAGACGTAATGGCGTGTAGGACTGACTTGTCTACCCAGGCGGTTAATCCGAGCGTCCACCCGAAGGGCCAGGTCGATTAGGACGTTGAGCGTTGGGGGCAGCTCGAGGAGGTAGATCTCCTTCTGAACACGGTCAGCCAGCCCATGCAGGAATCGATCCCACTGCTCCGCCTCGTTCCACTGGCACGCGTCCGCCAGGGTGCGGAACTGAATGGAATAGTCCGCCACTGATGATTTTTCTTGTTTCTGGTCCGAGAGCTGGTGAGCGGCCTCCCTGCCGGCCGCAGCTTGATCGAAGACCCGTTTCATCTCTTCGGAGAGGGAGTGGAACGAGACGCAACAAGGATGTTGATTCTCCCACACCGCCGTCCCCCATAAGGCGGCCCTGCCAGAGAGTAGGGTAAGAGCAAACGCAACCTTGGACTCCTCTGTTGCGAAGGTGCGGGGCTGCAATGCAAAATGCATGGAACATTTGTTAAGGAAAGTCTTGCAAAAGTCTGGCTCACCGGAGTAACTCTCTGGCACCGGAAGTCGCGGCTCTGGCTGGAAGTGGTCCTGGGAGGTCTCCCGGGGGACGGGCGGCGCAGGCGGTGCGGTGGGCGCAGTGGGAGAGGTGAGTTGATGAATCTGCTGGGTGAGTTCGGACACCTGTGTCACCTGTGCTTGGATGCAGAATGAATTCAGACAGTGAAGTGGTGCTCGCTGCTTCCATAGTTGGTGAGAGCGTTCTGTAACGACTGGGTGAAGGAGTGGCAGGAAGCAAGTGAGAGATTAATGAGATTTAATGAAGACAATGAGACAATACAAAACTGAGACACAAATAATGCTGGGAGGAATGCACAGTCCAAGATGGTGGTGAGGAATGACGAATCCGGAAGGCGGAGGTGAGTTGGCAGCAGGAGAGGGTGACACAGAAACTGCGGGGAAGCAAGCCGAAGGTAAGTGGTGTTGCTTGGTGGTGGGTTGCGTAGAGTGGACGGGGTTCCGGGGAGACACGGACATCCAACGCAGAAACACACAAGAAAGCTAGGCATAGGTTACAAACATGAAACAACGCTCTCACGAACACAAGACGCTAGACAAGCCAATATATAGGGATGAGTAATGAGTGACAGCTGTTGCTGATGACAATTAACAGAGTAATCCACAAACCGTGACAGTCTGGCTCTGTATATATATATATATATATATATATAGTACAGACCAAAAGTTTGGAAACATTACTATTTTTTATGTTTTTGAAAGAAGTTTCTTCTGCTCATCAAGCCTGCATTTATTTGATCAAAAATACAGAAAAAATGTGTTAAATTGCTTTTTTGAATAAATGCAGTTCTTTTTAACCTTTTATTCATCAAATATATTAGACAGCAGAACTGTTTCCAACACTCATAATAAATCAGAATATTAGAATGATTTCTAAATGATCATGTGATAGACTGGATGTTACATGTGACACTGAAGGCTGGAGTAATGATGTAAATTCAACTTTGCATCACAGGAATAAATTATTTTTTTTAAAGTATATTCAAATAGAAAACTATTATTTTAAGTTGTAATAATATTCCACAATATTAGTGTTTTTTCTGTATTTTTGATCAAATAAATGCTTGATGAGCAGAAGAAACTTCTTTCAAAAACTTTTTCTTTCTTTCTTTCTTTGATTGCTGTCGCTTCAGATGAAAGTTGGCAAAATGAAAATATTATTAAATCATAAAGATGAAGAAGAGAAAGTTAAACATTTAACTGGACAGAAGGATATGAGTTTCCTAAGATAATGTACTGTGCACAATGCACACACATTAAAATCATAGGTCTTTTATTTTCAGTGTTCAGTTGTCCTTAACAGAGTGGACATTTTGGTGTTACATTTCATAGATTTTTTTAAAATAAATTCTTAAGTTTATTTACCTGAGATGGACATAATTTTTTTTTTTTTATTATTATTTAATGCTTTACATCTATCTATAATGATGGCACAAGATGTTGTTTTGAAAACTGATAGATTTTTTTTTTAAATGACATGATCGCCAAATTGGGATGACCTAAATACATTTCACAGTACTTCCTTCTTTTGCACATCGTTGCCAGTCGTCTTGAAAGTCACTTTGCCTTTTTTGGGTTTTTGAGTCATGTTCAGGGTTAACGTACATAAAGGGAGGAAAAAATTATGTAAAGACAGAACAGATGATATTTGGAATCGTTTTTGTAAAACCAGATGGCTGTTTTAATTATTTATTTGATCTGAATTTGTATAAAACTGTCTGGAACTACACTTTTACTGAAATAAATTAGTTTATACCTGGCTACACTAATTTCTTTCTCAAACTGAATGCTTTGTGTGTGTGTGTGGGGGGGGGGGGTCTTCTTTTAAGTGGAATATTCTAATTGAACCACGGTTGTCAAATTCAAATTAGATTGAGGGTCGGATACAGAATACAGAATTATTTACAAGGAAAACTAGAAACACACACTGCTCCAGTGGAAAAACTGCATCTAATTACTTTAACAAAATAAAATGTTAAAGAGGTGATTTGTGCGCAGACAATCATTAATATGCACCAATATAAAACTAGAAAACATTAACACAGTAATTACTTATGAAAATGGCAATACTTGATGGCAATCAAAACCATTAACTTTCCATTGAAATCAAATATGAAATCAAATACAGACTATAGTAACAAGGACAGTCTGGAGTTTAGATCATGAAACGCAGTCATTTTGCATTTAAATTCTGCTTCCTGACACCTGGCATCTTTTTTTGTGCAGATGAAATTGTCATAATGTCATTTTAGATGTGTGTGTGAGTTGGAGCACAGGATGGACTTATTAATGTTCATTTTCAGTTCATAGTGACTATTGCAAATTTATCTTTCAAAGGTATGTTGCTCTGCAGTTCGATTAGCTCCATTTGGAGTTCCTCTGGAACATCTCACTCTAAACGGTGCTCAGAAGAGTGAGAATTTCTTCTCATGTTCATTGAAGCCCCGTAAGCAGTTGTGTTGTATTGTTTTTGTCATGAACAGTGTGCACAGATTTTAAAGTGGGGAAATGAGCTGGGCTGAGCAGCTGTGTCACCCACTGATCTAGATTCATTCAAAATGTGTGAATGCATTTGTAATATTCATTCACGGCCTTGAATCTTTGCATGGAGAACATGTATGTGCTCTGTTATGTCAACCATAAAAGCAAGATCACGATCCCACTCCGGGTCATCCCGCTCAGCCACTGGTTTCTCTTTGTCTCTCATGAACTTTCTGATTTCTGAGTCCAGATCAAAGAAACGGTGTGGTAGGTTAGACTGTGTTCAAGGTTTTTATTATTATTATTATTTTTTTATTTTTATTTTTTTAAACATCAAACTGCAGATGGTTGAGCCCCTTTGCTAATATAAAATACCCATTTTTCTATCACTATACTCATGGTGTCCATTTTCAGGCTTTGGCTACAGTGCTGCTTGATGTAATAAACAATGAGAATTATAGTGTTAGATTCTGTTTCTGAATGTGCTCTTTTAATTTCCTGCCTTTTTGCTGACCATGGATGGAGCACCATGCGTTGCCATGCTAACAGCGTGAATCCAGTCAACCTCCAGTCAATTCAGAGCAACAAAAAGGCTGGAGTGAATGTTGTTGGAAGGAGTTGCGTCTGTCATTGGCACCAGCTAAAAAAATTATCTGGTGACCTGGCTACTTTGTTTATTCAATGAAACTGAATACAAAAGTGATTCATTATGATTCTAAATAGCCAGCAAAATATAATGTTACTGTAATAGGCTCAAGACTTGATTGCGGAAATATTGAAAGGGAAAATATCTTATATGCCCCCACCTTTTGCTTGTGAAGAATAATCGAAGAGGAAAAACACCCACACATTCAGTGAGTTGCTAACAAATAAGCTTAATATAAAAAGCTTGTTATCATGGTGTGCGTTCATTTGTGCTTTTCACATAATAGGTGCAATTATAACAATTAACAACATTAACTTTATATTGCTATTTCTCACAAACACATTTAAGTGTTTTAAGACTTCTAATAAAGAAAGCAATACAATGGCAACTGGCTGCATTGTTGTTCACTTTTGAGAAAGCAGCAGTAAATACCAGCATGGAAGAACATTCTCATGTTATTCTGATACACGTCAAATCAAAATTCCCTTCTGGTGTGTCAAGCTTGTTACACCGTACAACCCTGGCAAGAGCTTCTCTGTGCCCTGGCTTAGTCTCTCATCACCTGGCACACACAAGAGGCGTAGTTCAGCTGTCTTTCATCAAGTGTGAGGTCTTGAGGGCATCATTAGCCGCGTTTCCACTGTCAGGCCAAAAGCGGGCGTGCTAGTGCATGCCAGGGCCAGTTGCGTTTCCACTTTCACTTCCAGTGCTTGATCATGCCTCATCAGGATTTTTGACCCGACGAAAACCTTTGGCCAAAGTGGGCCAGCTGGGGCTATAGGAGTGGTTATAAACAAAGGTGGAGTTTCTCCGCGTCTGGAGAGCGTCAACGACACAGATCATTTCATAAAGCTAACAGCTTACACCAGAATTAGAAACTTTTTAAAATAAATTGAGCTCAAAACTAACTTTCTGTCCACAGCGAGTGTTTGAAATAACTTGATCCGATTTTGAATATAATCACCATACAAGGCAGAAATATTTAAAAGCGATGCAAAAGATGCACTCTAGGCATTAACGTTACCATAGTAAACATGGTAAATGCAACTGCTTGAAGAAATCCGATCACAATCGTGTATTTATTAAGTAACATATTTTATCTGTCATAAGTCTCGTCTTGTGAGTTTAGCTCCGCGTAGCCTATGTCATAAAAATATAATAATGTTTTTTGTTCTGGAGCTTTTATAAAAATATATAAATGATCATTCTTTCTAAATGTGATGTACAGTATATAGGCTACTGTGACTACAAATAAACAGAAACAGACTCGACTGAATAAGCAGGCTTTGTTTTATTTCTGTGTGACTAATTTTCAATCCTGATAAATTAATGCATTATGATCAATGTATAACTTATTAGTAAAACTTTGATGCTTTTGGATTTAAAGATCTAACAAAGCATGCAAACAAATGGCAGCTTTTATCATGTTCGTTTTGTGATCACGCTAGTTCCAGTGACTTATTTCTTATTAGTTTTCTGTTGGTGAAATTATGGGGTTGCATGACGTTGTTCCTGAGAGGTGTGTAAAGGGTGGGTTTTAGTGAAGTGCAGCAGAGCTTCTGGCCCGATGGTGGAAACACAGCACTATTTTGTCCTCGGTGCTACAGGTCCGAGGCTATTAGCCCCTCCCGGCCCGTTTAAAGCACTGGGTCGCACTGGCCTGACAGTGGAAAAGTGGCTATTGGTGTAACTGATGGCTGTTACATAAAGGTCCAGAGGCCAGGCAGTCATAATGATTACCTCGACAGCTATAGCGTAGCTTCAATGGGTGCCATTGCACCCATAGGCAATTAAACAGACAAGCTTTTGTAATACTCAGTGCAGTGTTATGATTATGTGATATTATTTTATAAAAAAGAGGTTGTTATAAATGCTTAAAGCGTTTACTTCTTTAGACTTAAATTATACTGTGAAGGCTATGACAAAAGTGAGCTATCGCCCATAACTGGACATTCTTAGGAGTGTGTGAGTTATTTTTTTGTACCTGAATGTCTAGAACTTATCCTTGCTTGTCAGTAATGACTATAATTAAACACCTTTTAAAATACCCTTTTACATGCGAATGCTATAATGTACATTTTTAGAATCCTAATGAATCTAGGAAGGAACCCTATGTCAGTACATATTTCATTCAAGAAAGCAATGTATACAATTTTCAAAATAATTCTTCAGTTCAGAAGCTCAAGGAGCTTTTCTTGTTTCATCCTGAGTTTATTTTTGGCTGTGTTCACACTTGGCAGGTTTGGTTCGATTAAAACAAACTGTTTGCGTTTAATATGAATAAGTATGAACGCTGACACCCCTGAAAAGGTGGATCTCAGTCTGCATCCAAACGAACTCTGGTGTGGTTCGAGTGATATATGAATGACACATAGACCAAATAAACAATCCGAAAACAGGACCTGGTGTTGATGAAACCATAAAAAGGTCAAATTGTTCAAGCATACCTGGTTCTTTTCATATAGGAGCTATGTTGTTCATTACAGTTTGGTGCAGACATCAAAACTGTTGTCTTCATGCAGCATACCTCTGTCCAATCAGATTGTGACTATCTGTATGGCTTTTGTTTTATATCTTTAGGTTTGGTGTTAAAAAATGACAGTGTGAACACGTAGCGAACCAGGATTATTTTATTTTTTGGTCTAGACCAAGATAACCAAGAGAACCGGACAAACACACTCTTATTTCTCTCCAATGGGCAACTGAATAGACAACAGAAGAAGAGTGGCATCTATTTAGGGTCAAGAGGTCGGACGATGAAGCACAGCTGCTTAATGCCAAGAGATGTGGAGATGGCTTACTTGGTCCAAGGTTTTTGAAAGTGGGAATTAAAACTGTTCAATTAATTTCTGTGATCTGACTGAGCAAGATAACATCTTCTGGCCATGTGCCAAGCTCTGGCAAGCGTTTGGGAGCTCTGCCTCATTGCTCATGATATGCTGACGCATTAGGTCAATTAAAAACAGAGTGTGATCTCTTTTGAAGACCTGATGAGAAGGCAGATTAGAGGCACTAAGGAACAGATGATAGGCAGCTATAAGTGAACCAGGGTGGTCATCTGGGATGTGAGGTGGCTGTGAATCAAAATAAATTTACTATAGACTATTTTCTTGTGAGATGAATGTTTTGTGTTCACTTGGATAGGCAAGTTCTCATTAGTATACATTGCTGAATCTATTTTAGATTGATATAACAATGACGTCACTAGCCTGGTCAGGTCTGGACACCAACATAGCTGCGCTGAATCATCTAGGAACACTACAGGAGAGAATTACTTCATGCTATGTTTGCATATTTGGGAGTTTTGGTAATTAATAAATCCCAATAATAATAAAACCCAATTAGAAGCTGGTCCATAATAATGAATAAGAATGATTATCATTCAAAGTCTTTTAGTCTTCCTCAAAAATATGTTTAAAATGTTTAAAACTTTTGTTTTTATTTATTTATATACTGATGTGATATGCAGGTGCATATAATGTAAAACATGCAGTAAGAGAAGTTAAATTTAAATTGCCTCCTCGCAACATTGGGGTGTATATGTGGTCAAGATAATGTGACATGTTGCCAAAACATTAAATAAATGTCAATTATTAAGGGATCTCACAACAAGTGAGACTGGTTTAACTAATACTAATTTATATTACAATACTATTTTTCAAAGAGAAACCCGACCTTTCAAACTATGTTGGAAAATTGTAACTCATCTTTTTAAAAATAAGTTATGTATGTTGTTTAAAGCATAAAAATAGCTCAAGCCTGCAAACCTGTCAGCAAATTACAGCCTGTCAAAATGTCATGAAAGACATGCAGTTTTACTATATTTGTGCAAAACTACGGTCTACTTCAGTACATGCTGACAGGGTCTCTTTGCAAGGTTTTAAGATCATAGCTTAAGCTGTGAGACCACAATAATTTTCAGTCTAATAAAACTTGGCTTGTGAATATTTAAACTCACAATTTTGGTATGCGACTACACATCATCATTTGCCCTGAATGTAACTATGATTTTGTACTATGTGACAATTTATTCTTGATTCAACACAATTGTTTTTGCAAGGACTGGCACAGAATGAAATAAGAATAAAAAGAGCTGAAAACGAGACACTTTCAGTTATTTATAAAAAATCTTATTTTTTGGTTTCGCATCGGTTTCTGTTATGCATTCTCATTGGTGCTCTTTGCTAAGGACAATGTGTACATTTGACAATTGATATAGGCGACATATTTAAAACCTGTTTGAAATCTGCCATAAGATCTTTGAACATGTCAGTTTGGTTGCGTGGGACTTACTTAGCTAGCCTAAAAATGTTAGAACATAGGACAGTCTTTGGAAAATTCCCTCACGGACTGGAACCGATCCTGTTTAAAGTTAATCACGCTTCCCTCTCGAGTCTGTAGTGTGGATCTCAGTAGAAGTGTTGCTCACTGCTCCATTTCTTTAGATGCGATCTAATTATGTGGCCAAATATACATTGCTCTCTCACTCTCTGTTTCTCTCTCTTTCTCTTTACATTTACAGTATATCAAAACATCTACAGTTCCTGATTTCTCTTGGCCATTCATGTGTATGACTCAGCTTTATAGTTCATGGGAACACATATGGAGCCACTTCTCTAATGCTTTTTAGGCAGGGAAATACCACCTCAAATATATGATATAAGTTGTGTTTAGTGCAAGCAAATGAAATGGGTAAAAATGGTGACTTATCAGTTTTACAAAAAGAGCAAATCATGGGAAAGTCCATTTAGAAGGATCAATAACCTTAACAGCCCAGTTGTTTGACGTTTTAAACAGAGTCTTTATGATTATGACTGTGTACACAAAGCATGGCAAGACTTCATCAGAGATGAAGAAAAATGGGTGATGACCGAGAGTGAATTATTGGGACCCCTTTGAACACTAAGAAGGATTGAATCCAAACAACAGAACTACTACAGAGAAAATGAGAACAAAACTCAGTATTTGCTCTGAAAGCCACGTTTCCATGAAAAACGAACACAGAAAACTTCTCAAAGCTAATGCCCATGAAAGAGCTGCAATTGCAGAAACTTTCCGCACATAAACCAATGCTAAAATATGAACAATATGGTGTTATGATCATCAAACTTGGACAGATGAAGCACCAAGATGAGAAAGCAGCTCACCTGAGTTGAATATCATCAAACCACTGTGGACGGTTTTGGAGAGCAAAGTGAGAAGCAGATTCTGTCCTCCGATATCTTTGATTCAACTGGCAGATGTTGTTAGACAATTTAACATGAAACTATTCGGAAGTTGTATGAATCTATTCTAAGAAGGCTAAGCTGTATTAAAGGCAAATGGTGGTAGAGATGTTCGCATAAGTTTGTTCAACCCCTGTATTTTAATTTATATATTTGTTTATTTGACAGGAATACTGCAGGATTACATTGTTACGTAATGCAGAGGATGCAGTGTGCATCTAGCTAATAGCTCATTTACAGCCTCTGTCCTTGGCTAAAATTTTAAAATACCATTTTAATTTTACATTTAATATGAATCGATGTGGATGTGAGGAGGAAGTGGATATTGTTTTTTCACGGGTCTGCTGCCACAGGGCTAATTTGACAGAAAGACTGTGTAAAACAGACATAATCCCATTTTAAACTCTACACAGTTTTGTCTCATTAGAGTCTGCACTCCGAGCTCCAGTGTGCTGACTTCATTAGCTAATATTGGACAGCAAAATTGGCTGTTGAAAAAGGCGAAGACATCCGGCGCTGCCAAGGAGGAGTCCAATATTAGCTAATGAAATTGAGCTAAAATGAGCTTACAACAGCACAAAATTGCTGCCATTTTAAGCTAACATCCGTGCAGCGCCATAACTTTTGTTAGTCCCCCCGAGTGAGGAAATTGATGGTTAATATTAGGCCTATATCTTCTAGGAGAATTGCAGATTTGTCATTCAGCTGTAGCTTTATCAATGTTTGGCTAGTGTAACATAAACTACATTCACATTTATTACTCACTCACATATATATTCATCAGAGAGATACACCTTCATTGAGGCTTTCCAAGGTGACAACTGTAGAGCATTTGAGGTTTTTTTGTGTATGCTTTTTTTCCCTACACGTATACCTTGATGATTCTTTGATCAAGGTCTCTGTTTCCTTCATTTGCATAACAAACGCATGCCTCGTGTATAGCGTCTCAATCACGCAACTCTGAGTATGCATTGTGCAAGTTGTGCTAACATAGACTAAGCTTCAGAACGGCTCTGTCTCCAGGGGGATCTGTGTATGTAAAGGGAGGGAGATTGTGAAAATGTCTGAAACATTAATATTGCTGTAATCTGATATAGATTTCACTTGGGGGAAGACATTCATCACTCTGGGAGAGAATGACTAATGAAGGATTTATGATATGTGGCGTATCTCAGTAGACACTTATTACAAGTTTAGAGGTTGATATGCGCCGGTGTTTGCGCGTGCACTTTTGAGCATGTCTCTGTGTGTTAGTACAACTTCAAAGTTTGCCTAAAAGTTTATGTTTTGGATAGGGATATTAAAGGGTCTGTAGTGTCTTTAGAAGCTTGTGCAGTTTTTCAAAACGCAAACAGACCTGTCAAACTATGTGGGAAACTAAAAATATTAGAAGAGTTATTTTAAAAAATAAGTTATGTTGTATAAAGCATAAAAATAGCTCAAGCCTGCAACTCTGTCTGCAAATTATGGCCTGTCATAATGACATGAAAGACATTCAGTAGTACTAGATTTGTGAAAAACAACAGTCTGCATTAGTAAATGTTGACAGGGTCTCTTTGTGAGGCTTTAAGTTAGCTGTGAGGCCAAAGTAATTTCTGTCTAATAAGATTGAAGCTCTTTAAACTCATAATTTTGTTACACGTCGTCATTTAACTTAGTGAATGTAACTATGATTTTGTATTCACACGTACAGCAATGTGAAAATTTAGCATTTAATCAACACAATGGAGTACTTGTTATTTTTTGCACTGACTTGCACTGAAAAAAATAAGACACTTAAGAAATCTTTTTTTTTTTTTTTAGGTTCTGGTGCATTGGTTTCCATTTTGCATTCTCATTGCAGCTCATTGAACCATGTGCACATTTAACAACTGAATGGCCAGATATTTTAAACCTGTTTGCAATCTACCATAATGTAAGCAACTAGTCAGTTTGGTTACCTGTGACTTAAAAGTTAATTCATTTCTTCAGTGAAAATCCATGCAAGCTTTTGCACTTCAAAAAGTTAATTAAAACATTGTAAAAGCCAAATGAATCAAGCCATTTAATACAAGTCTTGAAAAGACAAATTTGTATATTAAAAAAAAAATATATATATATTTTTTTTTTGTATAGTTAGTGCCTTTAACAATCAATGTTGTTTCAAAGCAGCTTTACAGATAATTATGTCTGAATGCATTAAAGCTTCCAGCTTTATATATATATATATATATATATATATATATATATATATATATATATATATATATATATATATATATATATATATATATATATATATAAAACAATCCTCCATAAAGTGTTTAGGAAGAGATGAATCAGACACAGCTGGGATTGCTCCTCTGGCACTGCAATGAATGTATATGCTAAATATTATCTAGTATCATACTATGTGTAATACATCTAAAGGCAATGATCATCAGTCTTGTAATGTGCATCTGGCTTAAAGTTCTCATTTTGTTTCCCTCGCTTGCTTATTTGCTTAGCCTGCCAAATACGCCACTGATAGGCCTGTGATAATTCTTTATGCTGCTCTGTATATGTATGTTACAGAGGTGTTAATTTGTAACAGCTGGTCTAACAGAGATCTTCCACGAGTCACAAAGTGTTATGAGGCAAACTGGTGTCTGCGTGTGAGTGTTTGTTGTGGATAGATTCATTTGCATGCTTTGTGTCAGGTTGAATTAGAAACATAAGCTTTAAATGGGATTAGGTTTGACTGTGACTGCCACACAAATCCAGGTAAACAAGGTATTTCAAGGTCTCTGTGTGTGTCTGACTGTGTATGTGTGTTTCTGAGACAGAGAGAGAGAGAGAGAGAGAGGCAATCTCTTGCAGCCAGCAGACAGGACAAGGCTTGACATGATGCAAATTTCCACCTGCCTCACTTGCTTCTGGCTGATGTAGTGTGTGTGTGTGTGTGTGTGTGTGTGTGTGTGGTATAACACAGTCTCTTTAAATTACCCTGAATATGTTTGTTGACAATATTTGTTGATACATGCCAGAGGAGACCTTTAATTCTTTCCAGTAATTCACAGCAGTAAACCAAATTATGAAAATCAGCCCGAGTTCATTCATTTTCTAATAAATAAACAGACAGAATAATAATGTGAAAATGTAAATCAAAAAATTCCAATCAGGAAGAAGCTGTAATGTATTGCATGGCAAAAAAAAAAAACTATTTCTAGGTTTTATTTTTATGTGAATGCCAATGTAAAAATTGACCCCATCAAGCTATCATGTTTTAGGTGGTTGCTAAGGTGTCCGAAAAGCAAAAACCTTAGAAAAAAAGTTAGAAATGTACTTTTGTGTTTTTGTTGATATTTCTTTTGAAGCTTTCATACAATTTTCAACAAAATAATCACTTTTCAAATGTCATGTGGTGTAACCATCAAAATGAAATACAGTTTATTTTCTGTCCCACTTGGCATTTTATCAGACATTAATATATCATTAATAGACCTCTATAACATATAATTTATTTATTTAGATTTTATTTTTATTATTTTTTTGCACTACATGACATAAGTATTTTTGTTAGTATATATTTAATTCAATTTGAGCATTCTCAATGTGATAATTGCTCATAACCATATTGCAATTTTTGTTTAATTTTAAATAATTAAGCAGCCCTAGACCTTGTTCACCATATGCTTTCATTATATAAAAATAGCAAGCATGAACGTTTTTTTTTTCACAACCTCTCCTTTTAAAGAAAAATAAATGTATATGGGCTTGGAGAAAAAAAGGTGTTTTAGCAACACTCACAACACTTAGAAAAACAGATGTCCAATCCCTGTTCAGAGGGCCAGTGTCCTACAGAGTTTAGCTCCAACCTGCCCCTAAAATACTGCCTGAAAGATTATAGTATTTCTAAAGACCTTGATTACTTTGGTTCAGGTGTGTTTAATTGGTGCTGGAGCTAAATTCTACAGATGGAGTATTTTTTATTATTTTATTGCATGGAGTTAAGTCATATACATCTAGTATAGCATTTGTGTTGTTTCTTTGCAGGAAGAATGAGTAAATAAGTTTCTTTTTATGGTTTCCACACAGTTGCATCACCCTGATAGTTTTGTCTTTATTGACCCAAAATGCTTAAGGTTGCCGATTTGTTCAGATTCTTAGCCTTAAGTATGAGCAACACTAATAATGATGTTTGTATTAGCAAATAACACCAATTATACTAGTATCTGTGTAAATGCTTGTATAAAATACTGCACATTTGGACAAAATTGGATACTGTTAAGTGGTGTTGTAGCTAATGAAGCTTCGTCTGTCTCTTTTTTCTCACTTCTGACCCACCTCTCTGTGACCCTCTTCTTCTCTGTCTGCACATTGGGTCAAAAGAGCAAAAACGAGCATGCTGAAATGTATACTTACGGCTGAAAAGCAATTAGTGGAGTATAAGACCTTTCACGTTAATGATAACAAGCAGTGGTGATGAAGAATGCACTCTCGGCCAATTCATCCGCTCAATAACCTGAGAGGAAATATAGACTTTAGTTTGCTTTCGAGTTACTGGACCCATTCAAACACAGTAATTGAATCTCTTTCCACAAACTTTGTCAGCCTTGGTCTACCTAAATAAGACTTGCCATGCAAACTTTGATAAATGAAGTGAGTCTGAAAAGGAACAAAATATGTCTGGGAAAAAGTCAAAGGTAGGATAGTAAAGATATAGAAACTTTCACATGAAGGTCAAGCGTCCGACGCAGAGAAAAGCGTCTTGCACATTCTTGTCAGGGCGCATTTAACTGGCGTGAAAAATTGCATCGCCAATAGGCGGCTCTATATTTAGAGTCTGGCTTTCTCTCGGACCTTCACTCTTGATATTCACGTTGTTTTTGATGTTCATGGGCCGGAATGATTGATGGCCTGCGCCACGCCTCCGAGGCCACCTGACAGTCTCATTGTCTGTGTTCCTTCATCAGTCTACCCTCTCTCTCTCCTCGAGACCTGTTTGCATTCTGCCTCAAGGGCACAAAACCCTCATTCAGCATCTGAATACACCACAAAGTAGCTAAACCACAAGTGACACATTTACTTTAAAGGGGAAATGAATCAAGCGAGTCCTGGCGGAAGAGACGGAGCCCCAGCGGTAAAGTCGAGCATCACGCTAATGTGAGTCTCCTGTACCGGAGCCAGACGTGGAGCAAAGGTCAGACGCGCTTGTATGAATCGCAAATAAATTACAATAATCGCAATGCTTTAGCCAGAATCCCAGATCTTTATGTACAGGCTTCTACGCTCTCAAAACAACTTTTGTTGAGTCGCTCGAGGCCCTGCGTTATCAGCGATGCGGGGAGAAAGGCCATTGTGTTAGCAATATACCAATGTTTCCCTAGACATTAAAGGCTCAGTTATCTCTCTCAGTTCAAATCTATCTGTCCCGGCCGGCATGATCCTGCTGTAGCATAGTTAAAATAACCTTGAACAAAATCAGTGTACTGATACAGGACAAACATTCAGAGCAGACAGAAGACTAGCTCAGTCGACTCTGAGCTTTTCCTTTCAGGGCTGAAGGTAGAACATTTTATACTACAATGACATGAATCCACAATTTCTGAGTCTAGTCTAGTCTGGATTTTGAAAGGTGAGCCACGGGGATCTGTGTGTGTGTATGTGTGGACTTTGAGAAGCCACACTCAAAGTTACAGCATTCTTTTCCTTATATGAAATAAAGCAGTCATCAACAATTATGATTTTAAATCAAATCAAAGTCCATATTTGAGTTTTATGACACAGTTTTGTGAATAATAATAAAAACCTTTTTTTAGGTGTATTCCTTATAAAATGTGTACTGTATGTGTGTGTGTGTGTGTGTGTGTGTGTAAACTTGGTAGGGCTAAATTATTTTTTGAGGGGAAAATACCATAGTCCAATTTTTCTTTCTTTTTTTCTTGGTTTAATTCGTAAGTTTATTTTATTTTTACTTCAAGAACCACTTTATAGGTGCTTATCATTATTGGTTGGGGAGTATGGTTGGCACATGTTCTGTTCTCTAATGCATTTTATAATTGTCAGTCCATTCGGAAAAACACTATATATATATATATATATATATATATATATATATATATATATATATATATATATACATATATTTAATTAAATCTAAGGATTCTCAATGTGATAATCGCACATAACCATATGGCGAGTTTTGTTTAATTTTGAATAATAACGCAGCCCTAGAGCTTGTTCACCATATGATTTTATTGTATTAAAAATTGCAAGCATGAATGTTTCTTTTTCACAACCTCTCTCTTTATATTTAACAAAAAAAAATACAAATAAAGTTATGGGCTTGAAAAAAATAAGCCCAAATGTCTAGCAAATGGGCTGTTTGAAACACTTTTGGTTCAATTTTAAATAAATCTGTGAGTCTGAAACAACTCTTTTCTTTGACTCTAAAAAGCCCCAGAAGTGTTGGCACCGAATGTTTATTAGAAAACAGTAATTTCATCAGTTCAGTCCTATATGACCTTGCAGACTGTGGTTCAGACGGCAGGAGCGGAGCAGGAGCAGTGTGGAGGGTGTTTGAGTTAGTCCAGCGAGTAGTTAAGAGCCCAGACCTCATCCATCAGGCACTGACGGGAGTGCTGAAGTGTTAGAGCACAGCACAGCTGTCATTATCTCTTATGATTCCCTCCTGACACTCAACCCATCATGTAAGCTGTCTTCTATCTCCTTTTCTTTCTTCTTGCTTTTTCTCTATCTCTCTCTTTCTATATTCTCTATAGATTCTCTCTATATATTTCAATTTGAGATGATATGCTTTATATTTCTCACTTTCTTCTCCTTGTTAGCCTTCCTATTACAGTTTCAGTCCAGTCCAATGTCTCTCTTCTCTCCTTCTCACAGACAAACACACACTCACATAACCTAAAATGAATCCATCTTTGTAACTCCACAGGACACTTTTGCCTCCCGCTGCAGTTACACTGTCTGTTGGATATTTTAGCACGGTCCCCACAGAGCAGTTAATTTACACTGTATGGTTTGAGGCCTCGGAACTCACTTCTGTCTCTCCCACTGCATGAAAAGAGTCAGATCTGGTCATATCTGGCCATGGTAAACTTTTGGATAAACTCTCATTTAGGATTCTGTTTACTATTTTCCCTTAATTAAGACAAACAACCAATCTAAGGTTTTGGGTGGGATAATTCACAGGTTTGAAACCAGTGAAATTGAAATTACATTTGAGGAAAGTCAGTGGCCCAATAGCTGTCTGGTTTAGTGGTGGGCTTAGTTTCAAATCAACCAATCCAGTTTAACATGAATGACCAAAAGGGGAGGGCACAATAGCATAAAGGTGTGAACGCACCCTTCATTTAGGGGATTACTTGCAATGGCAACAAATGGCTGTTGCATAAAAGACCCATGGTATTTCTGTGTCGGGTCAGTAATATCCCCAGATTTGTCTAAAAAGATCTGTGGTGTGTACAGGAGTTTACTGGTCCACATACAGCCCTTTTCATGCAGTGTCAGTCACTCACTGTGGTCCATAGTAAGCTTCTGTATAAAATAGTTAAACTAAAGTTACTAAAGTAGTCAATTAGATTGTAAGTTATATAAAGAAGTGATATAGTTATAGTATATTATATAATGCACTGAAAAAGGGGAACAATTTGTAATCAGCTATTACAAATAAATTTTACAAAAAAAGAAACAGCAAGTAACAAACATAATTTTACATTTTAAAGTAGAAATAGTCTGGAAATAGCTAAACAAAGCTGCTAAATTGAACACTAATGCTCCCAACCAGTCTGGCTCTCTGTACCGCTTCAGCTTCTGCAGTAAAAATAATATTTGGTTTGCTTTTCTTACAATCAAGATCCACATTATCCGTGAAATTCAGTGTACTGTCACTTAAGGTCCCTGGATACTTAAAAAAAAATTAACAGTGTCTACTGACCAACCACATCATGCAATTCCTGCAGAGATTCATGCGTTCAAAGAATCAGGGATTAAGAAATTAAGAACTTTACACATTATTGTAAAACTTTACTCTTTACAGTTTGTTTCATAAATAAAAGTCTAAAGAGGGAGGGGATTGGAATGGATGATCTGTTCAAAAGTTTAGGGTTAGTATGGCTTTGTAAGCTTTTATTTATTTATTTAATTAATTAATGCTCAGCTAGCTTGCATTTATTCGAACAAATACAGTAAAACTCTAATATTGTGAAATATTACTACTATTTAAAATAACTGTTTTGTATTTGAAAATACAAAGAGTTTATTTGCAAAATCAGATAACTACATTTTTTTTTATTTTCAAAAATATTTTTTTTGCTTTATGTTATCATGTTTTTATTGTGTCAGTTAATTGTATTTTTTAGCTATTCAAAGCTAATCAAAACCCAACTGCCATTTGATTGAGATTAACTGAAATGCACACAATGAAATAACATGATTTTTAACTGAGTTGTCTGTTTTTGCAAATTAACTCTTCATATTTTAAAATGTAAAATTTTCAAAGCAGAATTTTCAGCAGCCATTATTCCAGTCTTGAGTTTCACACGATCCTTCAGAAATCCTTCCAATATGCTGATTTGCCACTCTTTGAAACATTTCTCATTATGATTATTAATGTTTAATACTTGTGAAACTTTTTTTTAAGATCCTTTATGAGTAGAACATTTAAAATAAAAGTTTATTTAAAATATAATTTTTGTGTAGCAATGTAAAAATCTTTACTGTCAACTTTGGTCATTATTTAATGCACCATTGTTGTTAAATAAAAGTAAGAAAATAAAAATAATTAATGAAAAAAATGACCCTATCTTTTGAGGTATTGTACATCAATGATCTTGATCAGATAAAATATGTCACCAAATGCTGCCAGAAACTTGATGTCACATAGGGTTTTGCTCATAGTTAATAGTGTATAACTACTTTTAGTTTAACAAAGGGAAAAGGGGGTTCATTAAATCACAAACTTAATCCAAATTTTGTTTCCCTTTTGATTACAGCATGGTGTTTTTACTAATTAAAATAATTTAGCATCCTTTTAAAAATTCGTACACAGACCAGAGGAAGTCGAAGTGGAACAAGCCACAAATTAATATTCTTCTTGAATGAATAAACAAACTTGGCGTCATTGTAGTACACCTCTGAACCTGAACGGTGGCCCGACAACCATAAATTTGACTGTAAAATGAGTTGTTTTCCTGGTACCTGGGTGGAAAATAAATAAATAAATACGTAAATAAATAAATGAATAAAAACAAGTTGATATTTGTTATGCACAGGGGTCCGTGTCTAATTTCCCTCCTGTTTGTCAAATTAAATTTGCAACTTTTATCGAGACACAATAAATGTTAATGAGGCTCTGGGTGTTTGGTACAGGCTTTATTTATGCTCAGAAGGGATTGAGGGAGATGCTTTATTTAATGAACTGCTTTCAAAGAAGAATGTGTTTCAATGTGCTGCCCATTTTATAATTTCTTACATAAGGCAAACAGCTGTGCACAATAAGAAGTTTTAAACATCACTTTAGGTCACATATGTTTTCTTTACTCTTTGCCGTGTCCCCGTTTCTCCCTCAACACCTGAAGGCAAGCGGCCGCTATTATGAGTACGGTCCATCTTGTGTGTATTGTTTCATCACTCTTCTTGTCTTGGTGACAGAGAATTATGGGCAAATGATGAGATTTGGTGAAAGAAGATCTTTTCTCCTCTCTTGTCAGACAATACTGATGGATTGACAAAAGTATGAGACGTTCTTTTTCTGCATTGCCCTTTTTATGCCGCTTTCATTTTACAAGTCATTACAGGTGAAATGAGCTTGTGCTCACTGGGACACCGACCAAGACACTCGCCACTATTCAATTAAAAGAGTCAGTGAATAGACCTCTTTTGATTTTTAACCATTTAACCCCATTTTACTTGGACATAATACAACAGCATCATAATGGGTGAGAAGCTCTTCAGCCTTGGGCATTAAACAGAGCAGAAAATTGCTTCCTTTATTCCACAAATTTAGCATTCAAGCAAATTTACTTTGTATGCGAGCTGGAAGAACAGAATTCATTGAGTTAGCAAGCTCTGTGTTTGCTGCTTTTGCTACAATTTGAGTTGTTTTAAAATTGATTTCAGTATGAGGCATACCCTCTCAGGTTTTGGCTTAGGTTTTAATTTAATATCGATTCATTCAAATTTATTCCACTTTCAATTATATTCACACATTTTCTGGTTAAAATCATGATTTACTTTACAACTGAACCAGTGCTATTTTTTATTTTTTTGTACTTTTATATAAAAGGGTAAAAATCATAAAAATTAAATGATGGTAACCAACAGCTGGTAACATCCAAATAAAAAAAATAAAAAAGAATTTTTAATTATTTTATAAAAGTATAAATAAATAAACTACCATTTTAATCAGAAAATGTGTAAATAAATAAATATAAATGTAAATGAAAGTGGAACATATTTCACGTTTGAAAAATGTTGGTAACCAAATCACTTTTCAAAGTGAAAAGTTCAGTGAGTGAACCTACCTGATAGTGTTAAAGGGGTCATCGGATGTCTATTTTTCACATTTTGATATGATTCTTTAGGGTCTTTATGAAAAGTCTATAACATACTTTGGTTAAAATCTCTCAGTGGTAGTGTAAAACAATGCTCTTTTACCCTGTCAAAAACAGTTCTGTTTACAGCAAGCCATTTTGTTGTATGTTTCTTTAAATGCAAATGAGCACTGCTGACCCCGCCCCTCACTTCTGAGCCGCTCTCTTAGAGACTCTTAACTTTAGTCACATTCGTCATGAAACTTGCTAACTAGCACAATATTAGGAAAGGTGATTTGCAAAGACCTGTGATAAAAACAAAGACTGCTGCCACTGTCAATCAACAATCATGGGAGGAGCCTGTGCTGAACTATGTCATTCTGCCAAGAATCTCAGATCGACTTGATATGAGAAAGAGGTTTGGATTTATCGAGATAAAAGAAAAAAAAAAAAAAAAAAAAACACTGGGTGGATTTTTATCATTATAGGGTGGATGTGTGAACACACTGCCAAAACACATTTCAGTTAAAACAACATGTAAAAGTGAATTTTGCATCCGATGACACCTTTAACTGAAGGAAAATTGTTTATAGAAAAACACGTTTACTGATGCAACTTCTACACAGGTTTGAGCTGTTTTGTCGAACTGTAGTTTCACTGGATTCATACTCAAGGCGCTTCACTTAACAAGTGAGACGTTGTATCATTTGAGTTACTGGGCAAACCTACTTGGTTAGAAAACTCATACAAATGAAACTTTATACGCAGCTTGTTAAAATTGTTTGGAGGCCATTCGTAATTGTGCGAGAATTAGGTTTTCTTAATCAAATCTCTGGCCATGTAAATCATAATACAGTATGTGTGAAAAGAAAGGTTTTTAGAGTTCTCTATCTGTCGGTCACTATGAGTTATGTTGTGATAACATTAGACCCCTAATGTCATCACAACACAATGTCTCCATTCCCTCCTTCAGGGAACGAGGGTCATGTATGTAACCATGATGCTTTACTGCCTCTGGTGTTCATTTTAACTTTAAACTTCAGCAATTTGTCTATATAAGTAAGCTTTTTTCTTTTTTGAGTTTTGCAGAAATGTAGGTAAAGACACATATTTCCAATGAGCCTTGATAGCTTTTTACCTTGTGAATAGCCCATTAATAGATTAATTTCCTGTAATTTGTCAGTATAATACACAGCAATCAGCCAATCATGGTGACATGGATTCACTACCTCTTCTCATATTTTTTTGCCTTGTATTTCTCAATAGCGGGGTTTCCATCCAGAGGTTGCATATTTAACTTTTGCGCACAATTGGAATATCGCACAAAACATTTGCGAACAAGCACCATTTCCATCCAATGAGTCAAAGAGAACAAAATAATCACTTCCTGATAAATTAGCACTATACATCACTAAGAAAAGTAGGAGAAGCTACTGAATATAATAATTTTCCTATATAATAAATTACTTGCACCTCAGAATGAGCAGACGAAACAATGCATTTATTGCTTTCAGAGGTGGATCCTTCTGTTTGGGAACGCAGTCGTTTAACAGTCCAGGGAGGCAGAAATTAAGAAATTACAAATACAGAAATTCTTTGATGACAGACAGGCATGACCATTTGCAATGAGCCCAAGGGAATTCCTCTGAAACTTTTTGCTGGTGCCACAATTGGACACAATTGGGTTTTGCTTTATTTTTGTACTGTTGATTATTTTCCTATCTAAACTCTTTTGAATAGGTCCTGCCTCCTTCGTCTCCTCAGAGCTACATATATACCAGGGTTGTTTTCTGTGAGTTAATATTTCGAATGTAACCTGGCAGCGGAAATGAGCAGCCAGTAGCCCCTCACACACACACGAGTGCCAGGGAGGTAGCAGGTGGTGTCATTAACTGTACAGTGGAGTTTTATGATTGCATTTAGTGTGGTTGATGTAGGTGGAGGGTAATACAAGTCATTTTGCCCTTAGCCAGTCACCCTCTCTCTACAGAGCCCACCATCATTACCCACAAACCAGCCTCACTGATGGATGCATGCACTGGATTTACTGGTTATTATAGAGCTCGGATGACTTTGCTCTGACCCGATCACGCTCTCACTCTCTGTCTGTGCTCTAATGCAAGGTTTTACTGTGTGCTGGTAATGCTTTCCATCATTAGATTGTCATGAAACAATTTTTATTTTGGTTGAAGTAAATATCTCCTTGACGACCCCTGAGAGAATTTCCTGTAACTGAATTGATCTGGAACTTTAGCATGTGGGTCAACGACGAATATGAGGGCACATGTTACAGAAACCAAAAAAAAAAAATTTTTTTTATCAATCTATATTAACACAACCCTAGTGATTTTTTATTTATTTTTTATTATTATTATTATTTAAAATGCATTTATTTCAAATTGGGTAGAGTTAAAATCTGTTGTTTACTGAGATATTGCTTGAGCCTTCATGATATAAAATGTTATAATTAAACTTTATTTGGAGTACTACTGTACTTGTGCACAATGAACGTCTTAATATTAAGCATAAAACATGTTTTAATATCACTACTAATGCAGTTTGTAAGATCTTTTAATAATATCTATTCATAGTAATCTATAGTAAACTTGAAATAAGCATGAAATAAATTTATTTTCAAATACATTTTAGTGTATTTATTTCTCACTAGAGGCATGTGCCAAAATTTTAGAAATGCACTCTTTGTATTGTGTAAAAATGAAAAAGTAGCAACATACTTTCCTTTCATCTTGTATGCATGTGATGTGGGTGTATACTTATTGTGTACCATTATTTAAAAAAAGTTACATTTTAATCAGTATTCTTTTTCTTCTTTGTCTTCTTCATAACCTTCTTCATCGTCTTTTTCTCCATTCAATATTTCTTTGTTTTATCTGCACACTGGTTAAACCATACGACTTTGATCATTCATAATCAGAAATGAGCATGTCAAACTAAAAAGGTTTTCTTTAAATTATTTAACCTAACCCAATTGGAAAATGTGTTCTAATGGCAACATTTCAGCAACCTACCACCTACATTAATCCCTAAACCTAACCGATAGTGTTAGAAAAAGTAAGTTACTGAAAGAATTATTATAGTTTAGCTTGTACAAGTTTATGAGCTCTTTTGTAGAATCCCATGACCCTTGTTTCATGGTACTTGTACCCGAGTGTTTTACATCACAAGTGCAGTGCTGTAAAAGGGTCAGCTACAGAGCAAGTTTACTATGTTAGAAAAGCCATACTGTACACATGGAGCTGATTAATGCAAAGGTGAATGTGTATTAGTTTATAAAGCCTCCACTATGGTAAAAAAAAAATATTTTGAGGTTAAACATAGTATTGTACAAGTAACACAGTGAAAATAAGTCATTAATAATCAATAATCTTTTCATGAATTTGTGTAAAAAGGGATAGAAATTGTTGGTGTTTTGCTGCCACCAGTGGTCATTTTATCTGGAAACTGCATTGAATTGTATGGACAGATCAAGCACAGCACTCTTTTCTAATGAGGCTATGTTACAATTTTTTTTTTTTTAAACATAAAAATGTAATAGATTTGGATAGGAAAAAAATGAGTCTTGTGTTATTGACTCATAAGGTGTAAACACTGATATGATCTGCATCTTTAACATTAGCAAATCACGGGCTGAATGAAAACCTAAACATATGAGTCTGATTAATGAGTCTGAAAAGTTTCTTGCCTCTAACTGATTTGCATAGTCAAATATACAGCGTAACTTTTTCATAATCAGTGTTTGTACAAAGTGTCTCTCTGCATGGTGTTATTTACTGCAGGCTCGCATAAACTGCACGCAACACCTCGAGTTGTCTACAACGCATGCAGCAAAATACATTGAGGTGAAATAAGGCTTTGCCAGTTTGACAAGAGCGCAAAGAAATATGCAAATAGGAGCTCTATGGGCAGTGATGTTCAGCCAATTATAAATGATGTGTCCCGGTTGCTTGTGATTACGGTGTTTTTCTGAGAGTTATCCAGGGATGAGATTAAGATAAGCTCTGGAAGGGATAAACATATCTGACTATATTCCTAGTTCGAACTGTCTGTATTTCACCTTTAACCGATAGCTTCTGGTGACCTGAATATGAACTTTGTGGTGTTTAGGAAAGAGTGAAGGGCACAAGGGAATATTGTGATTGAGTTCTCTGGTGTTTATTCTTACACACTCATGCAGAGAGACTCTAGCTTCGGCATATTCCCTGGAGGCAAAAAACTGTTCCTCTTTCCCTTCGGCCATATACTGAATGACAGCTTGGAAATAATGATGTGTAAAAAGTATGGCAGACAAACAGAGCACACACACAGTCTCTCACGCATCCACATACACACGCTATTTGCATACAGCCAGGCTCCTGTCACTTTCAGACGACCATTATATCGCACCTTTCTTTGCTGCTATATTTGCTCTTTTCTATGCATCTGTTGCAGGTGGGAGTTTGGAGACCATCAGAAGAAGAGTCACCTTCAGCAAGCTGTCACCAAAGGACACGCTCATCTCTTTCCTCTCCTCCTTCCTGTCACACCTGAATATGTGTTAGCTGCATATCTGTATTAGTCTTAAAGATGTTGTTTGGAAATGTATTTATTTATTTATTTTTTGTATCCAGTCCTTTTAAAGTACAGTCTTTACCACAATCTGGCATATATTTATATGTATGTTTTTGTATGTGGATAGGAAGAGATCGTCTGGCTGATATGTAAAAAACAAATCAAACAAATAAAGAAATCACTGTATTTTTTTCAGCATCTAGAACCTTTATGTTTAAGAATGTAAGGTCACTAGTTAAAAAAAATAAATAAATAACAATGGGGAAAAAAGAACGTATTATTTTAAAATTTGTACTAATTAAAACTTATTAAGTGCCAAATGAATGTAACGTTTCCAGACACTTGAATAAAAATATATTAGTTTACATTTCTATTAAATGAAATGGTTAAACTTTCAGTGCTTTTTTACCCATTTAATAAGGACAAACAACCTTATATGTCATTTAGCATGACTTATAATGTCTTTCAAATATGAAGTGTACTGTTGAATGTGCTGAAAAGCATTTATGGTAAACTAAAATATACTACAGTGTCATTTCTATAGTGTTTGAATATATTTGTTATCACATTTGTAATGATGATGTTGCAATTTAGTACAATATACTAACATAAAATGTAACATCGAATAATAGTCTAAAAATAAAATCAAGCACCTCACATGTACTGTATGTTAGTTATAATTCTTTAAAGCATGACAAAGGATTATTAAAACACAAAGCTTTAAAAAGTACTTCAAAAACATTTATATAGACATTGTAACAAAGTACACTTTTTAAAATATACTTAAGGATTTGAAGTACACTACAAGGACACAGTCAATGTATTTAAGCACAAATAATGATTTTTTTTTTTTTTTTACAAGGAGTTTGAAGTGACATTATGTGGCCAAGTATGGTGTCCCATACTCCAAATCTGTGCCTCGCATTTATCCCATCCAAGGGCACACATGAACATCCATTAGCACACACCTGGAGCAATGGAAAGCCAGTGCTGTGGGATGTGGGGAGCAACTGGGGGTCCGGTGCCTTGCTAATTCATGGATGCTGAAGGTAGAAGAGAGTGCTGGTCATTTATTTGCTCCACCTACTACACCTGACTTAAACCTATGACCTTTGTGTTTCAAGTCCAACTATCCAGCCAGTAGGTTACAGCAGACAAAATCTTTTTTGGTTTATCTAATGTAATCCACTGATTTAACCACTGTGACAAGAAATAATGGCACAAAAGTTCTCAAAAATGGTTGTACAGAGAACAAAAATGTAAAAAAAAGTATATAATGGTCTGCCCTTGGATATCTAGTTATAACTCGCTTCTACACACCCAAGACTAATCTCTGAATAACTTTATGCAGAAGTTGCACAGAACCAATTAGATTAAAGCTTCTGATCCTGAGAAAGTGGTTTCCTTTTTTTGTGTGCAATATGCATCATCTGATCAGTGGGCGATCTGTTGGCATGATGCCTCAGGCAGACACTGTAATTTTTTTAACCTATTCTCCTGAGATAATATTGATGACTCACTTCGGTTGGCCTCTAGTACTCATTTCTATGACTGTGTCTGCAGTCATCATTGTAAAAGTCATTTAATGCAATAGCAGTCAGCTCATAAGGCCGCTGACTGGATATAATTCAAAATAAACAAAATCTCCTGAAATTTCTAAAAATAGCTCCTACATTAGTGAGGTACAAGCGACTCTTTTAAGTGGTGCATGCTGCTATGAGGGTATGAAATAACATCTACTGTATATAAAGGGGAATATGATAGAAGATGTTCTAAAGAACAATGTGCATTTATATTACATTGTAACTTCAGCATATTAAGAAAGATGAGGATGAACTTTACTTTTTTTGTTCAACACTGAAAAGCATTTTTTGTTGTAAGATTAATTCTAGATGCATCTTAATTCAAATATACAGCATCATTTAATGAATTATATACAATGTCATAATAATAAACTATTGAATGATCCCACTTCGTTGCCATATATGAATGTTTGTACTATTAAATAATAATTACTAATGACATATCAATTCTGAATTTCACCCTCAGGGATCTAACTTCAACTTTTTCACTTTAAAATAGAACAACATTCATTATTGTATGATTCAAAATGAACTGATTGTTATATACAACAAAATAAATGTACAAATCATTATTAACCACTGATAAATAAATCAACCATTTAGCATCAGTACGGTTTAATTGTTAGAATAATGTTAGAGCTCATATTATTTTAAGAGTCAAGAATAATAAGTATGTAAATATGTTGAGATATTAGAACAGAGAGAGGCATCTATGTTCAAGAGAATAATAATAATGGAATGGAAATTATCCTTGGGGCCATCATATCCCATCTTAACCTGCATCTATGTTTTTCCTGTCAGAGTTTATTTGCACTAAAGTGAATAACTTGTTGATTTATCATGGCCCAATGCTAAGCATATCTTAATATTGGTGCACTACTGTTCCATTTAGTATCTGCAACATATTGTATATATTCACCTGTCTAACTCACTTGTACTTAGCCCCTAATCGTATTTATTGTCTGTATTTAACCCTGTAAAGCTTGACACTGTAATGGGATACCAGACTTGGAGAGGGAAATATTAGTGAACTGGAGAGGTAGCTTCATTGCACAGAAGAACAATGGTAGTAAAAGGAGATGGCAGGTGAATTACAGAATCTTTCCAGGTTTCTTAAAGGAGAATGAGTGATATGATAATGATGCCTGAGCACACACTTGGAGGTATGGAGATGGGTGGATTCCAGGAGGTGGGGAGAGTTATGTGGTGCAGGACAGGGGAGCTTGGTGAGGATTGGACAGAGACACAGGAGATCACAGGAGGGAAACAGAAACATTTGCCACTGGAGAACAGGTAAGAGCTATCCAGGCTTTGAAAAGTCGTCCATGTTGGTGACCTAACTTTTACTTTTATGAAGGCCCACCCACCCATTTTTTTAAATGTAAACTCAAATTAAATACTGATGAAAGATGAATAAATACTGTAATAGATGCACTGTCCATTGTTAATGTTAGGTAATGCATTAACCACTTAACTGTCAAGTTTACTTTACTACATTACAATTAAATCCCAATCTAACCATGACAAACTATACATCGTTGGAAAGGTCTAAGACTTCTAAATAGATAATATACTACTGTTTTTTTTTTTGTTTTTTGTTTTTTTACAAACTATGTAGGAAAAGTAATAGATTAATATATGACAAGAGTGGACTTCAAAAATCTACATAACAGGAGTTGTGACCCTTTGGCAGTATTTTGTTGCCTTTTTCTTTTTCACATTTTTGTAATCATCATAAATTACATATCAACTGAAAGCCTTAAATGTCAAAATTAATCTTGTGAAAATCTGCCTGACCATGGAAAAGGTACTTCAAAATCATATTACAAAATCTATTCATTTATGAATTATAACCGGATAGTGCACTTCACATCTATGTTCAAAAATGGGGTTGACTGTTAAGAGGCTATCTAATGGAAGTGTAGAAAGATAGTAAATAAAGTCAGTATAAATTCTCTGTAAGCACTGAGGACCATAGTCATGGTTCTTCTGCAGTTTATTGTGGAGAACATTATCAGGCACCATGTTTATAGGTTTTTGCTTTCCAAAAAAGACACATCTATTTAGGGGATCAAACACTTTAGATTAGGGAACACATATTAATGCCTTATTCTATATGGTCCTATAGAACAAGGCATTAATATGTGCTTTATAAGTACTAATAAACAGCCGATATTCTAGTATTACGCATGCTAATAAGCAACTAGTAAATTATAAATATGCTCTCCTTAATCTAAAGTGTTACATCAAACACTGTACCTAATATGATGCGTCAAAAACACATTTGAAAAGTTGGTAACACTTCAGTTAAGGGACCAGTTCTCATTATTAACTGGTTGGTTATTAGCATGCATATTATTAACATATTGGCTGTTCATAAATCCTAATAAAGAACATATTCTGCACACAAGTAATTGTGTGATGATGATTATTATTATAATAATTTAATAAATTACATGCAGTAACCAAATTTGAAAATTACCAACTTCTCATTGGATGGGCCACAATTAACAGTGCTTTGCTGCTGATCAGATGAAAGAAGGCATGTACAGTAGTAGACTGAGTACAACAAAGTGTTGCTCATCGTGTAATTTTTACTTTTGTGTTTTAAATGATACAGTGGGATTTAGGGTTAACATTTTAGGTGGAATGTTGCATTTATGGATTTATGTGAAATATAAATGTTGGCTGTTTTTCTTTCTCTCCATCTTCCACACAGGAGAGAAATGGCAATAACACGCATGGCTTGACTTTGCGAAATCATTCTTTATTCAGTTAGATTTTAAATTGCGATAAGGACAAATAGCTATGGCAGGTTATATACTGTAAGTGAGCTTTATTAGCCGTTGGTGGTCGTTGAAACGTGTGTCACACTAAACCTCCTCTCAGCTGGGATGAAAAGAGATTTGTCCAATGGCTCTCAAAGGATTGATCTTACTCCAACGTGTGTGATATTTAAAGCTGCAGCAACACCTCAAGTTGTCAACAACACAGGCTGCTAAATATGTTGAGGCACAGAAAACTCTGCCACTTTGACAAGATTGCTGGGAAATATGCAAATAGGAGCTCTATGAGAAGTGATGTTCAGCCAATTATTAATCATGTGTCAGCTGCTTATGCTTCCTGCAGAATGTCGAGGGTTGTCCAGGGTGAGTTTAAATAAGCTCAGCAGATATAAAAATATCCCATGATATTCAATGTGATGGACAAAGATTTGACCGAAGACCCTGAAAGAATTGATTTCACTCCTAATGACCATCTAACTGTCTGTCCCGACTATAATGGTAGTAATTCCACTTGATATATTTTGCTCATTTCATTTTAATGTTTTGTCTTGGCACACATGTCTTTTCCATAGGATTAGTGCATGACTCATTGTGGGTAGTCATGGGTAGGATTCATTGTCTATCATTTCGGCAAATAGCAGGACACTTAGAATAAACAATTCCTACTTATCAGATTAGGAGGTGCGAAAGAACTAAAACAGACTGCAGCTAAAATAATCATAACATTTCGACTAATTTAACACAAGCCTTCATTTACATTTCACCCTTTATATTTCATGTACAGTGATGGGTTGTAAAAATTATGGTCTTAGACAGTGGGACTTTGTGTTTAAGCAGTCTTTTAGATTGAATGGCTTCTGTTTCTGTGAAGTCAGTGCTGTGTAAAGAAAGGGCACATTCTTCACCCTACTCCTTTGTCCATTGGAAAGAGAAAAACACAATGCATTATGTAAGAGATTCATTATGTGCTGTAAGAGGACAAAAGACGCAGTTTGATGGACACAGTCAATTTGGCTATACTGTGGACTCAGATATTTGGGCATCTTTGGAGACTTAAGTCATAACACTTTAATGATAATATAAAAATATATAAAACAATATATCTGCTGATAAATGATACTAGAGTATTTTTCTAGATTTTTAAACAATTATATACTAATATATAAAATGTATACAGTATATATATATATATATATATATATATATATATATATATATAAGCAAATCGGCTTGATATTGATACAGAATGCAAAAACATTCACTTAAGGTCAAAGAAGCGACAAATCATTTTTCTGTAGTTTGGCACATCAGAGTAAAACTATTTACCAAGTAAATAAATAAATAAATAAATGCATAATAAATAAATGTAAAAAATGCAGGATGTAGGCTGGGGACTTTATGCATTTTTATTCTTTGATTGTTGATTGAATGGAGGCAGATCCGAATGTCAGCTTGCAGTTGATTAAGTGGACTAAATAATTCTGGAATACATTAATCACCATGCGTTAACCATTTTTATTAAAAATGCATGGATGACTGATTTTCAGTTTCATACCATGTCCAAATGTTTTTGGTTACCGCTTTATACAGCAAAAAAGAACATTGCAGTCTTTTGAATTCTCAAACTGAGCTCTGCGTAATTCAATATTACTTGATAAAACAACCATGGTCCCTCTGTATAGTTGGTGGATGCATAAAAATCACTTTTACAATTGCATTTGAATTCCCCACATACAATTTTAATCAACAAAACAGAACTTTAAAATATACAAGAGTTGGGAGTAGCAGGTGTTGAATATTCAGTAAAAAAAGAATAAAAGAGGGTAATACGTCTCTGTTATATTAAATTCTGGAGTTTTACTGTTGAACTGCTTTTCTGATGAACTGCAATAGAAAAGTGAATGGGAAAAAAACAGAAATAGCCATATCTTTTATCGTAACTGCAGTGGTTATCTTAGGTCATATCAACCTTTGTAGAGGTGACAATCTCTGTGGAGTAAGGAATGGAGAAAGCACTGCAAATATTGAAAAATAAATAAATAAAAGGGTTTTACTATTTTTTTGGGACTTTATTCTATATGTGGCAAGTCTATTTGGGGAATAAGAGTTCTGTGAATGATATGAGGATTGAGGTAGACGATCTGATGAAAAATGAGTTATAGTGATGGTCAACTGAAGTGCAATCTGAGCTTGGCCTACCTTTGGCTTTATGATCCCAGGCCATTTCTCTATTTCATCAAAGGCTACACTCTCCCTCTTATCCATCACTGTCAAAGATGACATGCACTGGACAGCCTAATCATTCCTTCATCACCAAGAATATGGAGAGCCATTGCTGATCGGCTGAAAGATAATATCATTTCTCCCGTGGACACAGTATCTGGCTTTGACCAGTCAGAGTGAATCAATTTGGGAATCAATTTCGAGGTGAAAGATGAAGTCTTCCTCACTAGCCATACACATTCATGCTACTTGTTAACCTGGAACTGGCTAATGATTACTAGCCTTGAAAACAATCAATCATCTGGTCACACTTTAGACAGTTTGTTATTTTGAAGGGCCCTGGTTGTTGTTAAATTACTGTAATTAGTATTGGAGTTGTGTACTTCAAGATATGTGATGCAAGCTATAGGGCATTCTATTAAGAGTACAGTGTATTTTAACTTTAGGGCTAAAGACTTTTGGGGGTCTATTTATTTATTCATTAAAGGGCTCTGATTGCTATGATTGGCTAACACTTGTGAAAGTTTGACAGTCTTCATCCTACACAGATGGATTCTGCTGTGATTATGTGCAGATTACAAAAGCATCAAGTACATGTCGCATCCAATATCGGCACAGCATCATCTTTTAGTTTTAATCTTTCTGAAAATCCTGCGTCGACTTTATTGTAAACAAATCCATGGTAAAATGTAGTAAACAAAGGACCAAGTTCTTACTGACACAATTTACATCTTCATAAAAAAAAAAAAAAAAAAAAAAAACTTTATCCGCTGTTTCATGATGTTGAGATCAGAAGGAAGGCAATGCAAAGACTGTGTTTTTTCACAATTTGGAACTGTACAGCATTTTGTTGTCTTCAGGGCTATCTTTATCGTTTGATTCCTGAATAGACCTGTATTTACCTCTCTCATTATTTACACTATGTACGGGAATTAGTGGGCAAATTTCAAACTAGGGATGTGCCCGAATCTGTGAAGCACACAATTTACAAGATTAAATGTTTGTCAGTAGTGCACAGGATCTGCAAATCATTCGCCATCTTCCTCAGTCATTTCTCCTTACCTCTCTCTGTTTATGTGGTAAGTGAAATTTTATGTACTGTAATGTAACGGGCAACCACTAGCAAGTGGCTAACCTCATCTCTTTAGTGTCTCCATAGAATGCATTATTCGTTTTTTGTGCCTTTCCAAATACAGATTCGCTATTCAGGCACATCCCTATTCCACACCCTTTCTTTTTTTTATCAGATTGACTTCAAGCTGTTTTTAGAGTAACAAGAACGTTTTGAATTCTGAAACTTGTCTATATAGTACAATGACCCCTTATATGTCAAAAGATCAAGATAATTTTTATTTCTCAATTTGTGACCCCTTTAATACATTAAATTTATTTTTTTAAATCATACACACATTGACTTGAATGTACACACTTTTTGATGAATTTCTCATTTCAAATTCATTGATATTTTTATATTTTTTTAGAGGCATAAAGTACATTGTCAGGATTAAACGTTCTGATATAATGATCAAAAAAGCTTGATTTAATTCTTTGAAAAGAGATCTTTATTAAGTAGTGATATTTAAGAGAGGACTACTAGCTCACTATAATATCACTGTGTATCAAGGTTAGTTCAGGGAATAAAAATATCATGTGGATTAACTCCAAAATAGATTCTTGATGGAATTAATTACTCATGTATATTCAAAGAAAATATAGGTAAACCACATTACAATTTTGAGCGTCATTATGTTTAAACATTTGTTGAAAATGCTATGAAAATGCTTTTTTTTTTTTCAAACCATATGATGCCAGCATGAATACAAAGAGTATACCTGGCAAATGTGTCTAACCCTAGATACATTTCTATTTGTGTATATAATATTTATATAATATTCTATTTTCTTCTATTTATGATGGACACCTTTAAACAATGAGAAACTGGCTTCTTAACCTTTGAAACTGTTCATTGTTCTTCACAAGTCAGTACTTTTCCCCAGTTTTTCTAGCCTTAATGATAGTGTATGTCTAAAGGGCGAGAAGAGCATAGCATCTCCAGTTTACTTGCTATGAAGCTATTGTAGATGGAGAGACAGGTCGATGCTTTTTATTTTAGTTTTACAACATACTGTGGTGTCAAACTCTCTGGCTTCAAAGCCTGTTAAAGTTAAAATGACACTTCTGGAGAGGGAAGAGGACATAAATATTCGATGAAATACCCATAGGGAAGGCAGAGAGAGTGAGAGAGAGAGAAAAAGAGAAAATAAGTTGGTAGGGCGAGGAGGGAAGGAGGGAGGGTATGGTTGCACCTCTCGCTCGTGTTATAAAAGAAGGAAGTTCCATGACTGCGTCAAACAGGCTAGTCTTTGTCCATTTTGAAACTTTGCATATTTTTTGCCTTTACCAAAACTATAAAGTAGTGAAACATTCTTTGCTTTAACTGATTCACAGAACTTGTTAGTTCACAAAGCAGGCTGAATTGGTTCAAGTGGTTTAAGAGTCACTAACTCACTCATTAGCTATGTTTCCATCCAAAGATGCAAATTTAACTTATGCGCAAAACTTGAATATCACACAGAACATTTGCGAAAAGCACAGTTTTCATCCAACAAGTCAAAGAGAAGAAAAGAGTCACTTCCTGATAAACTGGCTCTAAATATCTCTAGGAAAACTAGAAGAAGCCACTGAATATAATAATTTTCATATTTAATAAATTACTTGCGCTTCAGAGAGAGCAGACATAACACAATAAATGTGGTCATTGCGTTTTGAGGTGAATGCCTGGTGTTTGGGAACACAATTATGTAAGAAATACTTTAATGACAGACTTTCCTCAGGCATTTCAGAACGTCCAAAACAAAATATAGATGCTGTGAACGAGATCGGTCCGCTGGTTAATCAGTTTATCCTGTCTCACAGCGCAAAGACAAATGACTTTTTCAAATGCGGATTGAGGAATTTCCATTGTGGTTTATGCACATTTTCTCTTATCAGAAAAAAAGTTTATCCTACTCAGTTGTGTGCATATGTTTTCACACGCATTTTTAGAATTTATCTTGGCGTTTACATCCAGCGGTATTTTTGTGCAATAATCCAAAATGTGCATATAGATAGCTGGCTGGAAACATAGTTATTAAATTGGATGTCAGACTTGTACTGAGATGTGCAATCTACTTTGCAATTTGTTGAAGAGATGAAATCTGTACAACACAATTTTTTTTCAGTGGGGTCTATAGTTGTTTTGGATCCCATTGACTTTCACTGAATGGACAAAAAAGTAAACATAACTCATAACACTGTTTCTGTGTTCCTGGAGAAAAATTGTGTGAGTATATAAAGACAAAACTATTTTTTTTAAAAAATATTGAATATTTTTAAAAATCAAACCATAAAAAAAGAAAAAAAGAAAAAGATTGAGCTAGCCGATTAGTAGGGCTTAATGTGGGATATATACGTATAGAAGTTTACATTTCAGGTGAGACCACACCTGATTTTCCATTTTTGTCTAAAATTACCATATTATATGCTTTAAGCTTAGCAAACAATTGCTGTTACTAAAGAGCATGAAAACAGACCTTTTCAATATAAGTGCCTCATCCATCTAGAGCAAATTAAATTTGAAAGGTTTATTATCTTAAATTAGGATTAGCCTCTATCTCTGTGTTAAAGAAGCTATTTTTTGATGACTTATTTTCCACATGAAGCCCAATCAAAAGCTCATCCAACTTCAAATGAAGTTGTGTTTTAATCAGAACTATGCCATATTGGCAGGGTCTCCATGGGAGGATGCTGTTGGTTCACGCAAAGGTCACTATTTTGGAGGATCAAAGGCTTGTAGCTCAAGCTCTTTCACTTTTATTTTCTCTCTCCCTCTCTCTCGTTCCGATTCCTCATTCCCCTTCTCTTCCTCTCTCTTTGATCTCTCCTCACATTCTCAGAGAGCAGAGACAGTAGTCCCTCCCGGCTGTTCCTCTTCTCTTTAAAGCGTTCACAGTAGCTATACTTGATATCCTCATAAAGCACGACACCACACATGCACACACATACAGGCGCACAGACTCGGTCTCGGCCTCTCAGGGGTTGGTTGTGTGGCTGTGTGGGTGTTGAGCCGGCGGTTTGAAATGGCAGAGCTTGTGAACGAACAGGAATGTTGCAGGAGAGAGCTAATTGTGGCTATAACGTGGGCTGTTGTGCACAATGGGTGCCAATGATAAACACATAGAATAGCATTTCTGAGGAATATATATTTAGATTTGGGTATAATTTAGTCATTATGTGCTAAGCTATGAGTACCCTGGTTTGTGCAAAAAAATAAAAATGAAATACCTTCTAGATTCAGTGATTACAGTCACTAGTGGTGAATTTTATTGAAAAAAGGCTTAGTGCATGGAGAGAAAATGTAGGAGTGAAAGAACAGGATCAAATGGACTCAATTCCCTGGGAACATCTTAGTTCTAACATGTCACAAATCGAGAGCATATGCGCTCCTGCTCTGACAGTTTTATTGATTTTATTGACGATTTATTGAAGACATTGCGAAGCAGCACAGGCCAGCCTTAAATCTACACCCCAAGAAGATACCTGTCACCGGAAACTCAAAGCTCTTTTCTCAAAGCTCAGTTTTACTGATCGTCCAGAAATTAAATTAAAAATGACATTCACACAAACAATGACTTGAATACACTTTTATGATATGTTTTTGATTTCTTAATTAAAATTGAGTGTGTTGTAAATATCACAGATACAACTGTCTTTATATAAAAAAAAGAGTCTTTGAAAAGAAGACATAACATCTGTTGCTTTCTCTTCCTACAAATAGAGGGAGGAGTGTGTTATATTAACATAAAGTGAATGCAGAGAACACATTGAAAGTATAATCCAAATGCAGACTGAATAACAATAACCAACATAAAGGACAACAAGAAACAGAACTGAATCCAACAATGCAACATCTATAAAAGAACAAGACCAGACAATTAATACAGGAAACACAAGGGCTTAAGTACACAGTGGTAATTAGACTAACAAGACACATGTGCAAACAATCAAAGAGTAATGAGAGGGAAATACAGGAAACAAGAACAGAGCAAAATTATAAACTAATAGTCCACAAAATCACAAATATAGCAACATAAAAAAGGAAGGAGGTGCAGTGAAGGCAGACAAAAGGGGTGGATGGAAGGTCAGGGATGTGAGATGGAAGTGGGCCTGGAGATCATGGCGGACCAAGGTACCAAGACAGAGTGAGAAAACCAAGTCTGAAAAAGGGCTCAAGGCAGGTCCAGCAAAGCAGGGAGTCGGGGTGGAGCTGGTGCAACAGGAGACCAAGGTGATGTCGATGGAGCAGGGGATGAGAACAACACAAAATTCACATAAGCAGGACGTCATGGTGGAGAAGAAGACCATCACAACAGATTGAAAGATGACCACAGTGCAGCAGGGATACGGAACCAAACTGTAATAATCAAAACTCCATAATCATCGGGAAGAAGGAGGCGGGAACCGGCGGACAATCAAAATGAAACTTTAATAATCAAAATAAACACAAAACAGAGCATCAGCCCCTCGCGGACGACTGATGAGCACAAATAAAAACCAAAACATAAAATAAAGCCCAGGCCTGGTCCTCTCTCGTCCTTCACTGTCGTCGCTCCTGTTTTATATCCTTCCATCTCCTCCGTGGGACTCAAGACCGGTGGGTCGAACAGGTGTCGTTCATCTCCAATCACTCCACCGGCCTCGCTCGTTCCCACGTCCCTCGGCCCCGCCCCACTCGTCACATAAACCAACTAAACAGACCAATTATCCAAGGTCTGTTTTTTTTTTGCCTTTAAATCTACTTTTTAATGCAACTGACTTAAATAATAATAATAATAATGTCTAACTTGTAAGACTAGTCTAAGCAGTTTATGCAACCGACCACATTTAATTAAGGCTGAAACTCTGTAGGGCTGAGGCTCCCCATGCAGAAACTGAGTTTGGCACCCCTGGCCCAAAGGTTTAATGAAAAGATGCCTGAAATTGAATTCATGGAATTATTGAATAATAACCCCATGAATTACATTTGTGAATATAATGATTAGGATGGTTACACCACATGATATTTTTAAAGTAATTACATTTAAACCTCTCTTGAAAATTATAAAAAAGGTTTTCCTACAAAACCAATACAAAGAGCTTATTTTTAATAACTGTCATCACATTAAGTACAGCAGAAGGACTTAAGGGACCTCCAGATTTGGGACAACCAGGAGTGGGACCACTATGCTTGGGAGCGCTGAGACCACTGTGCTTGGGACATCAAATGTGACCATGTAACATTTTTTATTTTTCTTAAAAATGGTATAACATTTTTCAAAACCTCATGAAACCAACACAAATAGCTTATATCTAAGAAAAGAAAACTGGTTCTGAAATACACATTCATCTGAAATTTCAGTGTATGTAAGGAAGCATTACCTGAATTACTTGCATCTCAAAAAGACCAATTTCTCACCACTGAAAAACCCGGTCTGCTAGTAGGAGGCAGAAGAGCAGGAGAGAGAGAGAGAGAGAGAGAGAGAGAGAGAGGAATACAAAAGCCATTGAGGGGGCTTGGTTTTTAACCTTCCATGACACGAATGCTTAGTACATCAAGGGAGCATTATTAAAATGAGCTGAGACCTCTGGGGAGAAAGAGAACAAGGTCTCAGGAGCTAAAGGGGCTAAGCACTAACATAAAAGCGCTCCAATATCTCTTCCTACTTCTTTTGTTCCTTTTCTCCACCTCACTCTCACACTCTCTCTCACTCCTGGTCTTGCTCTAAGTCTTACAGAGAATGATGGCTCAATTTCTAATCTCTGAGTTAGGGAGGGAGTACTACTCAAAACACATCAATTTCATAAAAAAATAAAAATAAAAAAATAAAAAAATAAAAAGACCAGACATGCATTCTCACTTGCCTAAGGAGTCCATCTTGGTTGCTGAGAGCTTACATAATGTAAATCTGTCAGCTAAATGGTTATATCAGTCTTGAGAAGGGATGCTGCTACTACATTTCATTCTTAAACTGTTTTAATTGTGAATTTGTGTTCATAGCTGCTAGTTGCTGCATGCAATTTCATTTTACAGTAGAAGTTATACTGTTCATTCTAATTAAATTACCACTGTATATTTTGAGTTCATAACTTTTGCATTTGATTGGTCAAATTTTTGCCAGTGATCAAGGGGGCGGCGCCCAGGAGGTTTGTGCAGGACTGGAATAGGCCCAGATAAGTAGAGCCTCCATGGCAGATCAGGGGGTTCTGGGGGCGATGGTGGAGCAGGCAGACTAGGAGGCCATGGAGGTGCCGGCCATTCGGGAGCCCATGGTGGAGCCTTTGTGGCCTTGTCCAGATCCCCCGCCTTGGCCACTATGGCCTTTCAATGCCCAAAGGGACTCTAGAGGGCGATCTGGAGGAGTGGGACTGGCTAATACAGGGGGCTCAGGAGACGAAGGAGGGCTGGATTGGGACCACTGGAGGCGAAGGCAACTCCGGAGACGATGGAGAGCTGAACAGGACCAGCGGAGATGAAGGAGATGAGGGAGAGACTGTATACAGCCAAACAACTCAAGTAGGAAAATACTTGATAAATACTGGAAAATACTGTACTAACACATACTGCTCATTAAACAAGGCTGAATGTCTTAGAGGAGTAGTAGCCATAACCATAAGCTCCACTCTTCTGCTCAATAGCAGTAACCATTGTGCTGCACAATGGAAACTTCAATGTAACAGAAACTCTTTCAAATGTCAAACACAAATGGACATTAAACATTAATAGATGTTTCCCTTCACTCAAAAACACATGAAATAGCATTTAATTTCAAAATGTACTCTCCATATCCAGCCATATACAAAGCATGCTGGGAACTAACAATCACCTCTAAAATATAACTGCAAAATTGAGCTAATTCTCCTAAAATAAATTCTTTCCTTATTGCTAGTTTAATCTTTTTCTCAATTCAAGCTTCAAAACTGTTTTAAAAAAATGAGGAAAGCACATCTCTTAGTGTTTTTTTGTAAGAAGTCCTCAACATTTTCTATAAAACACTGAACAACAATTTCTTTAATGAAATATACACACTATTTTTAATTATCACCTTAATTTTTTTAATGAAAATGACAAAACCCATGATATATTTTTTTTTACAGATTTCACAGTAAAAATAACAAGTATTTCTGCAAGAAATTGCTGGTAATTGCTTAATTCTGACAATATTTTACAGTGCAGTTAATGCACTTACAGACATTAGATTCTATAAAGACATTATGCTGGTAATTTTCCCCCTTATGTACATGGATAGTCTTGTACTGATTGTAAATCAGCCAACAGCATGAGGAAGAAAAAATACATAATTCCTCTGACCAGAAACTTTTGGTGAGGATTTTTGATGCATAGAACCTCTCTCATGGGAATCACTGACAAGAAATTATCTCTGAAAAAATTCCTCTTCTATCTCATATACGTTATGAACTCAGCCGTCTGACACTAGCTGGCCATGATGCCTCACACGCTGTGACTGACACTCCTTTCAATTCACTATCAGTTCACTCGTGTGACCTAGACCACCCTCCAAGCCACAGATTCAATTATCGCTACGGCTGAAGAACCTCTGGTTTGCCTTTTGGCTATTTAGGATAAACTGGTTCCAGAGCCTATCTTGAAGTGTCAAACTTTTTTTTTTCTCCAGTTTTGTGATAGATATGTTTTTCACTCAGGTGAATGGCAGGGAAGTTTGCTAATTAGCAAAAAGTCGATGGCAATTCATCAAAGTGGCTGAAGCTGAACAGTTGGGAAACATGACAAGCTGCTGTCAAAGACAACAGTGGGTGGCCAGATTGAATAAAATGAAAACCCTACTTTTTGCAACGATCTCCTGAAATTAAATGTTCACAGAATCTGAGGCAGTGAACTTCGCAAGGACAGATCTAAGAAAACATTGAGCATGAAGTTGCAAGATAGCTAGATGGCTAGATAGAAAGAAGGGATTAATGCAGTTCTTATATAACTCACCAATGGGTTTATAATATACTGGAAGATTTTGGTGCAGCAACCTTTTTTTTTTTTTAAAGCACTATAAATTTTGACAGCACTTCCCCGTTGGACTACGGTGAAGGCTTTATACAACCTAAGAAGACTCGGATAACCTCTACTGCCATTTTAAGAGCATATGATTGCACTTTACTATGCAAAGGTCACTTTATTTATTCATTTCTTAACTTCTATTTGAGGCAAAACGAGTGAGGAAGAGCAATATACTATATAGAGAACTCTTGGCTTTTCAGCTCTTAGAAGCAGAATTGAGAATAAAAGAAAGACCTATTAAATTACTATTTTTAGATTATATTTTGTTTGTTTGAAATCGAGTTTATCCTTATCAACAAACTTAGCATTGGAGCAATGTTTTTGGGTTGATATTGTAATGAAAATTAACATTCATTTGACTAATATATAAAAGCACACTCTTATCTCAGTGTTGTTGTTAATTCTTTGAAAAAAAAAAAAAAAATAAAATAAATAAATAAATAATTCAGCAAAAATGTTTTCGTAAAGGGATAGTTCACCCACAAATAAAAATTATGTTCTTCGGAACGCAAATAAAGATATTTTTGATGGAATCTGAGAGCTCTCTGACCCTCCATAGACAGCAAGATTATTACCATGATCAATGCACCGAAACTTAGCAAGGACATCGGTAAAATAGTCCTTGTGACATCATGGGTTCATTTTATGAAGATACGAGAATATTGTAAAATATAATTTTTTCATGTGATGCAACGTTGAATTTTCATCAGTCATTATTCCAGTCTTCAGTATCACATGATCCTTCAGAAATCATTCTAATAAGCTGATTTGCTGCTCAGGAAACATTTAATAAATAAATAAAGATTGCAGGTTAAGCCTACCACCTATTTTTAACTATACATTTTAGCGTGCCACCCTGGGATATTTAGTGCCCCACATACACATAATATTTCATAACATTACAACTTGCATCTGTACAAAATACAATTTAAATGCAAACATTCTCTTGAAGTGACATGCTAATCAGAAAGTGCAAGTCACATTGTATTAATTAATTAATTACTTTTTCATATTTTCATGAGCTAAAATCAGATGCCATTTTAGTCATTAGAGTTAAACTAAACAAAAAAGGAAAACTAAAAAAACTAAAACAAATGTTAAAAATGGTCAAACATTTTTAATGAACTACAACGTTATTGAGCTTAATAATTTTTTTTTTCAATTTAACCTTATGGGCTGCCATCAACTATTCAGAGCATATGAATGCAGGGAGATGCGATTCACCTGGTTTTCTCTCCTCTCTCTGTCATTCTCTATCTCTTCTTCAGCTGTACTCTGAGGGCTCAGTGCTCAGCCAGTCAATTGTGTTTTGATGTTCCTGTGAAGCTTACAGCTGCACTTAGCATTTAGGACCCATAACATACATTAGCCTTCCCCATATCCCTCCCCTGTCTCTCCTCCTCTCTCTCTCTCTCTCTCTCTTCTCTCTTCAATCCTCCTATAATCTCGACTGCTTTCCACTCAATCGCCCGTATTGCCTTGTGTGCGAGTCACGGATGTGCACCCGTGGCTGTCAGCTCCAGAGGTCAGCCGCCAGTGAGCGCGTCACGCGTAATTACCGTTATTTATGGACCTCTCGAGCCCCGCCACGCTCTTCTGTCACCGCGTTTGTTTTCAGAGCCACTGCTACGTTGTCGGGAGCCTATACAAGCCACAAAAGAGCAAGTGTGTGTCCATCATGTCCCTTTTGCACCGTGTTTTGCCTCTCATATTATGAATTATAGGACTGGGCATGTATAGTCTGCTTCTCAGGAGTCCTGGCTGTTTGCGGCTAGTGACAAATGCTAAATCTCTAACTTTTAAATGTCCTACCAAGCATGATAGAGGTTTATGTGATGCTCAACAGCTGTACAGACCAAGGGTAAAGGAATTGTGACAATTACCACTCATCAAATATAATACAGTTGAGGAGTGAATGAGAACGAGTGAGCGAACGCCACTCGTATGCCACAAGGGCTGCCGTTTTTGCATAGGTTGTGCTTGCTGTTTAATAATCATTAGAAAACTTAGCAAACTGGCAGCTCCAGGAGTAATGAAAGGATTTATCTTGACCTCTGTTATGGAAACTAGCATGCATAAAACTCCATTAAACTATTTAAGTAATTAAAAATAAATGTTTACCTGTATGGTATTATGCTGTACCCACATTGGACATGTGGTTTAGAAAATTGATGAATGGATTATTCATCTAAAGACCCCATCCTTTGGCGAGACGTGGGAATTGATTCGACAGGACCCTCACAGTGCATTTTGGGTATTCTGTAGCTGTTGAATGTACTACATTGGTTGTACACGTGTTATTGCGGTGCATTGTGGGATTGCATGAGTGCACTTGATAACGCCCACTATGGTTTTGGAAACCACAACCAATGGCTGCCCCCTCAAAATGTGCCAAAAAAAAAACACAGCCAATTGCTGTTACAGCTGTTGATTGTACTTTGACTACGTTTGGAATGATTTTCAGTATAGTGTCTATTCTGGCAGCCATTTTGCATTTGCACCATTTTGGAATTACCATAATTATGAGTATTTCTGACTTGTTAAAGGTGCTTATATTTATGACTTGTAAACTTTTTTTTAAAGCTCTGATTTGTACCACCTGACCACTTCAACCTCATGTGGAAATATTCAAAATGGATGCGGCTTCAGCAGTAACATTTAGTCAAATACTTAAATAGTGATAATATTTCTGTTAAATGATTCCTATAATTTACTTTTGTTAATGTAAGATTAAATGAAAATAAATAGCACAAACAAAAGGCATATAGTAAGTTTAATGTATCTGTCAGAGAATATAACCATTTTATTTCTAACGTCCTACTAAATAAACCAATCTTTATGAATAAGGTAGGGCTGTGCAAAAAATCGAATGCGATTTTCATGCACATCTCATCAGTAAAGACGCTCCTGTAATTAGAAGTATATCTCAAGCACATGCGTTCAGATCAGGGTTGCCAGGTTTTCACAACAAATCCTTCCCAGTTGCTTCTCAAAACTAGTCCAAAACTAGCCCAATCGCGTTTCCAGGAGGTTCCCCGAAAAAAATTGCTTCCCGGGGTTAAAATATACATTTTTTGTAAGGGTTGCGTTGGTAAAATTCGCATTTTAGGGGCTAAATATCACGTTATTGGTAGTGGGGTTGCTTCAAACCGCGGATATGAAAACTTGGCTACACTAGTACAGGTGGAGCGGCATTTACTACACAGAGCCGTAGTCTACCGACAACTTACACAAAATCGTTTTCAAAATCGACAAAGAATCGCCTGCGATTTTAACATCGATTTTGTGTAGATTGTCAGTGAATTACGGCTCGGTGTAGTAAATGCCAACCAGTGTTGCCAAGTCTGAGGTTGTTTTTCATGTCCGCAGGTCGAAGCGACCCCAATACAAATAACTTGATATTTAGCCCCTAAAATGCGAATTTTTACCAAGGCAACCCTGCTAAAAAACGTATATTTTAACCCCGGGAAGCAATTTTTATTGGGGAACCACCTCGAAGCGCGATTGGGCTAGTTTTGGACTAGTTTTGAGAAGCAACTGGGCAGGATTTGTTGTAAAAACCTGGCAACCCTGATCCGAACGCACGTGCTGGAGATATACTTCTAATTACAGGAGCGTCTTTACTGGTGAGATGTGCATGAAAATCGCATTCGATTTTTTGCACAGCCCTAGAATAAGGCATTTGCATAACGGCTGTTATTTGTATTGCGCTTTTGTCTATTGATTATACAAATGGCTCAGGTTAATTTTACCGTAAAGAGTGTTGCCATAGAAATGCACTATTCCAAGAACAGCTCAGAATGTCAGGGTTGCCATCTAGTAATTACATCAATTATGACATGGTGTGAACACGCCATGAAACTTAAATGATTCAATATTGTTCAATTGCTGAACAAAAGCAATATCACACTCACAACTGTGCTGTAGGTCTGAATATTAGGAAGAGCCGAATCCCAGCTCTGTTAATATTTAGAATATGAATCTTTCTCAATATAACTTAAATGAGCTAAATATTGAAAAAAAAAATCTCACTGGACACTTTTAGCAGTAATTAAAAGAAGTTTGTGCCCTGTAAGATGCAAACATGCAGTATGACTACTTAAAACATTTTCCCACTGCAGATAAAAATAAAATAAAATAACAACAGTTTGAACATAACCCACAATAACAAATGAACATGAATGTTTCTAGTATTTTTTTGTTTATATAATTTGTTGTTCCTCAAAGGATCTCTCTGGCTGGGTCAAACCCTTCCACATGTGTATTTGATATCCCTGCACCATACTGTCCTATGCAAGCTTGACTTTCAGTGACAGCTAATTAATCTGATTTCTCTCTGCACACCTCATTGATTACTATATTCTCAAATTACAACATTAATAAACCTTGATCAAAAAGCAAATACTCATTATCTCCAATGTAAATGGTTTCTTTCAGACAGTTGCTAGCTTTCCCTATTATTAAGATATGATTAGAATAACATCAGATGAAATAAAATGAAGGGTTTATGATATTAAACAATAACTGAGTCTGCAAGGGAGTCCCCAGCTTCATTCTTAACCTCCGTCATGCTGGCGGAGATAAAAGCATATGTGACTATAGAAACTATTTACTGCTTAGCAGTTTGACAGGAATGCAAACAGCTTCGGGGGGGGGGGGGGGGGGGGGTGCTGTCAGTGTTCATTAGTTTGCCACTCCTTTCTTTTAAAGTGTTATCCCTGTCTGAGGGTTTGGGTGAATGTGTGTGTGTTGATGGGAGGCGTCCAATAACATGACGACTGAATTCTAGTAGCCACTCTTAGAGTTCCCCATTATACATCTTAACAAATCTGGAATGTCAAAACTTTCGTTATTTCAGTGCTGGGAAGAGAAGTGCTTTCTGGATGATTCTAACACTGGTAATTGGTTTGTTGGGGAAGCTGGCTGTCACTTATGTCTGGCTAAGCAACAAAGTCGAAATCACAAGATATTTAAAGAAACAACGTTCCCACACTGTGAGGGGGATTGAGTGTGACTGTATTTATGAAGGTGTGAACATTTCATTTTTTTCTTAGGAATGTTAACTGTAAAGTAAACTTTTTTTTTTTTTTGGAGTTAACTTGTTTGTTATATACTGTTATAGGTATCATAGCATATAAGGATTGTCTCTATTTAATATATTTTTACCACCAAACACAAGCCCTCCATTTATTACAATTGCTAAATCAACATGGTGGGGTAATCACATATAATACTAAACACAATGGTCAGTTCCTGAAATGGGTCGTCACAGCATGTGCCATTATAGGCCTACTTTTGTTCACATTATTTACTCAATAGATAGGATATATTTTTCATATAATTTGGTTTCACTGTTAAAAAAAAATATCTAAATTTAAATTATAAAATAAAGTAGATTTTCTTAATAGGAAAAAGTTAGATAAACTCAAAATCAGATTTTTATTAAGCTGAACTTAAACTGACTGAGTTGCAGCAGATTTCTTGTTTCCAGCATGTTTTATGTCAGACTGTAGAAAATTGTGTGTAACAATTTTTGCAAAAAATGTATATAGGGAAAGATGTGTTAGTGCTTACTATCAGAGACAGTTTATAAGAGACATGCCACTTCCTCAATCCTCAATACAACTATATAAGGAAAACCCGTAATGGCAAAGATGGCGGTTGTGTGCACATGTCCCGCCCCTCCCGCTGGAAAGCCAATCATCTGCTTTTAACAGTCAAGCCGGGAAAACATTTAAGCCTATTGTCTGGTTCCACTGACGTATGCGCACAGTTGAGGAACCCTTGCGAATGCGTAGTAAAGGTATAACCTGTGGGGAAAAAGGCATTTTAAACCTTATTTTGGGGCAAAGTCATCAAAAATTTTCAGCGATTTTTATCATATTTCACTGCTGTTTCTATACATGCTGTTTTTATGTCCCGGTGACCAGTGAAAGTGCAGTCCTGACTCTCTGCCCATTCATTTAGATAGGAGCTGGTCTTGTTATTCTGAAATAGCTGCCCGGAGGCGTTGCCAAGATGGCGGCCGAGTGGCACGACTTGCCTGAAAGGACTTTGTTAATATTCTTTTATGTTTGGATTTGCAGGGATTTCTGTTCTGTTCTATGTTTTTTAGGGTTACCACTGTGGTGAAGAGTAGAGCCTGTGGTTAAGACAAAGATGGGCTGCAAACTTTCAAGCATATATATTAGTGGTGGGCATAGATTAATTTTTTTAATCTAGATTAATCTCACTGTGATCTTGAAATTAATCTAGATTAATCATGATTAAAATGGCTCATTCAGAATATGTGTGTTACCCAAATAAAATTGACAAACAGTAAGTCTTTGAGAAGGGGTTTATCAAGCTAGGTGTTGAATTAGAAAATGGGCTCATCTACTGTTTTCAAAATGCATCACAAAGTGCTTGAAAAAGCTGTAAACTAATTCCACATTGCACAAGGGGCAAACAACCTTACGCCTGTTTCACATACTCCGTCTGCAGTGCGTCTGCGTTGCATATTTTTTTACGCACCCATGTTAACGGATTCCAGTTGCGTTCCAGGAGCGTTGCGTCTGCAGCAGTGCAGCGATCTTTTACGTACCGAGTAGCGAACTGCAAACGTGTCCTGTGTGAAAGCACATTGAGTCCGTGCTGCACCACATAAGTAACGCACACGGACTGCATACGCACTGCAGACGGAGTATGTGTGAAACAGGCGTGAGCAGGGCCGTAGCTGGGGTCAGCGGGGACCCGGTGAAGGTTGTATCAGAGGGCCCTGTTTGAAATTGTTTAATTTGTATGTTCGTTTATTTTTATTTATTTGTGCTATTTACACAATGTTTAAGTTTTTTACAAGTTTGTAGGTGTAGAGTAACCAGCTACTCTGTTCAGCTTTTCTGCATCTTGTGTTTGGATGCTTTAATGTTTACATGATAAGCGGTAAGGCTTAAAAACATGTGAAAAAGATAAGCTTTCGTGACAATGCGCAGCAGTTGCCTGTCAACTGTCCTGGGCATCTTTTTAGGCTGGCCTCAGCCAGTCAGTTATATAAAATATCAAGGTGAAAGTCATCATAGCTTGCTTAGTATAGACCCAGCTCCCAACCCAACTTTGAGAATAGATTAACGGCGATATTTTTTTTATCGCCCGATAAGAGTCTCACGTTAACGCAGCACGTTAACGCCGATAACGGCCCACCACTAATATTTATATATTACATATAATTATACATACAATATATATATATATATATATATATATATATATATATATATATATATATATATATATATATATATACATACGTACATATATACATACATACACACACACACACACACACACACACACACACACACACTGTTGCTTAATTATATGCATTCACATGTATATATTAATATTTACTTTGATTAGCTACATTAGCATGTGCTAACATAAGTTATTGTTAGCACTTAACCATTAGTGGTGTTATTAATGTGATGTTAATTTTTGCTATATTTTGATTATAGTCCCCATTAAATCAAAATGTAAGTTCTTTGGAGTTTGGTAGGAAATGTTTGGCATTAGGTTATCCACAAGCTAGCATGCTCCAAAACCACATTTAGCAGATATAAGCATTCAAAACTTACAGTCCTTCACTTGCGCCAATATGAATCAATGATTTTGATGGCATCACCTTCCACATCCGCTTCTCGTTACTTTTTTTTTTTTGTCCAATCAAATGCTTTCTAGTATCCGAAGCATCCCGCCCCCTACACTATAAATAGACGCTGAAGCTGTGGCTGAAATTGGTCACTTGTAAACAAAATGAATATTGTCTGTATGGTGAATGGCACAAAGTGCCCTGTATATGAGCATAGAGAATGATTCAGACAGTGTAAATATGCTTTCCATTGGGGCAAATTAAGTCTGGTTTTGCGATTATCATGCAAACCTCCATGGCATGCGTATAGTATATTTTTAATGATATGGATGAAATTAGGGGGAGAAACCAGACACTGTATTAGAAACAGCACTGACAAGTAGAAGAGATAACACCGGTGCCATTCACCAGTATATTTATTACACACTTTTGAAAGTACAAATCCTCAGCCAGGGGCTGTCACGGTTCATGAATTCACTCTCTCTCTTTCGTCTAGCGTGCTGTTGTGTGTGTGTCTGTGGGCGTGGTCACTGATCAGTGATGATCAGCAGCGCCAGCTGGTTTCAATTGTTTGTTCCTATATAAGTTCAGTAATTGTGTTTCATGTTGTCAGATCGTTGTTTCTCCCCGGTGTGCTCCCGTGCCTGTTCCTGTGTCCTTAGTTCCTGCATTGTCTTCCTGTCTTCGTCGTTCGTTCCTGGATCATCACTCAGCACTGGATATACCTAGCATCGTCACGAGGATCACTCACTCACCGGGATTCAAGGGATCATCACTGGACCGAGCACCACCACCTGTTGTCCACCGAAGTCCCTGCGTCATCTGTCCATCAGCCTTGTGTCCGCCCGCCTGTGGCTCCTGTGATCTTGCTTATTCATCTGACTCTTGTGCTGTTTGTCAATAAATACGCCTTGCGTTTACATCCTGTCTCTGTCATACGTTACAGAACGATCTGACCATTATGGATGTAGCAGGCGCTTCCACGTGGGACGAGTTTGCGGCTCGAAGTATCGCTAGAATGGACACCCAGGAGGAGAACATCTCACTCACAGGGAGGGCGGTCCAAGCGCTTGTGACGCAGGTGTCCGAGCTCACCCAGCAGATACAACAGCTACGAGTCTCCACTGCGCCACCCACACCGCCGACTCCAACCCCTCTTCCACAGCCGCAGCCGCGGCGCGAACCGAGACTACCGACACCCGAAGGTTATTCAGGTGAACCAGAGTTTTGCAGAGTTTTTCTGACCCGATGTTCTATACACTTTGCATTACAGCCTCAGACGTTCAACCAAGAGCGATTCAAGGTGGCGTTTGTGCTGACGCTACTTTCCGGCCGGGCGGCTCTCTGGGGAACGGCGGTGTGGGAGAATCAAGACCCATGCTGCGCCTCGTTCCAGGCACTCTCATTTATAATAACATTCCTCCTCATAAACTCACCTCTGGCACCCATCGTACTTGGTCATCCTTGGTTCACACAACACAATCCCAGAGTCGATTGGGGGCACAATACTATTTCTATGTGGAGTAATAAGTGTCATGAGTCATGTCTGGTGTCTGCGTGTTCGTCTGCACCTGTGTCTGTTTTCCAGGAGGAGGTGGTGAATTTATCTAATGTGCCCGAAGAGTACCAGGACCTGAGAGAAGTGTTCAGTAAGTCTCGTGCTGCTTCTCTTCCTCCACATCGTCCCTATGACTGTGCCATAGACTTAGTACCAGGTGGGTCTCCGCCCAAGGGCAAGTTATATTCACTTTCTGTATATTTCTGATTCTCTAGCATCCAAATTCATCAGACCTTCCTCATCTCCAGCGGGGGCGGGGTTCTTTTTTGTGGGGAAGAAGGATGGGTCTCTGCGACCATGCATTGATTATCGAGGGTTGAACAACATCACGGTAAAGAATACTTATCCTTTGCCGTTGATGTCTTCAGCTTTCGAACGATTGCAGGGAGCATCCATCTTCACAAAATTGGATTTACGTAACACTTATCATTTGGTTCGCATAAGGAAGGGAGATGAACGGAAGACCGCATTTAATACCCCCAGAGGGCACTTTGAATACTTGGTTATGCCCTTCGGGCTCTCCAACTCGCCCGCGGTCTTCCAAGCACTCGTCAATGACGTGCTGAGAGATATGGTGGATCAATTCATATATGTTTACCTGGATGACATATTGATCTTTTCCTCTTCTCTCCAGGAACACGTTCAGCACGTCAAACGAGTGCTTCAGAGGTTGCTAGAGAATGGGCTTTTTGTCAAGGCGGAGAAATGCGTTTTTCATGCACAGTCCGTCCCCTTTTTAGGGTACATCATCTCATCTGAGGGAGTGCGTATGGATCCTGACAAGATTAAGGCTGTGATAGATTGGCCAAGTCCAGATTCCCGTAAGGCCCTTCAGAGGTTTCTGGGATTTGCAAATTTTTATCGACGTTTTATTCGTAACTTCAGCCAACTAGTCGCTCCTCTGACTGCCTTGACCTCCCCCAGAACGACGTTCAGGTGGTCCGATACAGCAGAAGCTGTATTTGCCAAACTCAAGAGCCGCTTCGTTTCGGCTCCCATCCTCGTTGCCCCTGATCCATCACAGCAGTTTGTGGTGGAGGTCGACGCGTCAGAGGTGGGGGTAGGAGCAGTTCTTTCTCAACGTTCTGCCACAGACGATAAGGTTCACCCTTGCATGTTTTTTTCTCATCGTTTATCACCTGCCGAACGTAATTATGACATTGGTAACCGAGAGTTGTTGGCAGTCAAGTTAGCACTGGAGGAATGGCGGCACTGGTTAGAAGGATCAGGGGTACCTTTTATCATTTGGACCGATCACAAGAACCTAGAATACATTAGAACTGCTAAAAGACTCAACTCTAGGCAGGCTTGGTGGGCACTTTTTTTCGGTCATTTTGACTTTTCTCTTTCGTACCGCCCGGGTTCCAAGAACATCAAACCCGATTCTTTATCTCGTATTTTTGACCATTCCGAATGCCCGTCCACTCCCGAGTGTATTTTACCCGAGACATTAGTGGTCTCCACTCTCAGATGGGAGGTCGAATCGAGGGTCATGAAGGCCTTAGAAGGGGTAACGCCTCCGCCCGATTGCCCACCGAACCGGTTATTTGTGCCTGAGGAGTATCGGTCTGAAGTCATTCAGTGGGGTCATTGCTCCAGTATAGCTTGTCATCCAGGAGTTAATCGTACCAGTTTTTGGGTTAAGCAACGATTCTGGTGGCCATTAATGGCTCGTGATATCCGTAGTTTTGTTTTGGCTTGCTCGGTTTGTGCCACTGGTAAGATGTCCAACCGACCCCCTGATGGGCTACTACAACCGCTGTCAGTCCCTTCGAGACCCTGGTCCCACATCGTGCTAGATTTTGTCCTCTTGGAGCCAACAACTTTCTATGGTGGAGTACGCCCATAATTCGTTACCAGTGTCAGCCACGGGCCAAAGCCTCCCGTAAAAGTCGTTGGTCAAAAAGTGTGGCTTTCTACTAAGAATATTCCTCTCCGCTCCGTCCCTAATAAGCTTGCCACAAAATTTATTGGCGCGTTTCCTGTCACCAAGATCATTAGTCCGGTGACAGTCCGCCTCAAACTTCCTCCTACATACAGGAGAATTCACCCCGCCTTCCATGTATCTAAAATCAAACCCGTGTTTTGGGCACCTATTAATCCACCTGTCCCGGTCCCCCCCCCCGCCGCGTCTCGTAGATGGGGAACCTGCTTATTTGGTTTGTCGTATTCTGGACTCGAGAAGGAGGGGACGCGGATTTCAGTACCTGGTGGACTGGGAGGGTTACGGTCCGGAGGAGAGAAGTTGGGTTCCCGCTAGAGACATTCTGGATCACTCTCTGATCGATGATTACAATCGTCAGGTAAGTCCGCCAGGGAACGCCAGGAGGCGTTCTTAGGGGAGGGGGTACTGTCACGGTTCATGAATTCACTCTCTCTCTTTCGTCTAGTGTGCTGTTGTGTGTGTGTGTCTGTGGGCGTGGTCACTGATCAGCGATGATCAGCAGCGCCAGCTGGTTTCAATTGTTTGTTCCTATATAAGTTCAGTAACTTGTGTTTCATGTTGTCAGATCGTTTTTTCTCCCCGGTGTGCTCCCGTGCCTGTTCCTGTGTCCTTAGTTCCTGCATTGTCTTCCTGTCTTCGTCGTTCGTTCCTGGATCGTCACTCAGCACTGGATATACCTAGCATCGTCACGAGGATCACTCACTCACCGGGATTCAAGGGATCATCACTGGACCGAGCACCACCACCTGTTGTCCACCGTCATCTGTGTCATCTGTCCATCAGCCTTGTGTCCGCCCGCCTGTGGCTCCTGTGATCTTGCTCATTCATCTGACTCTTGTGCTGTTTGTCAAGAAATACGCCTTGTGTTTACATCCTGTCTCTGTCATACGTTACAGGGGCACCACTATGGTTTCTGGGTCCCCTGAACAACAAGGTCCCCTTTCCGTAGAAATCGCGTTCAGGTACAGTTGGGTTCTAAATTATTCAACCCCCTAGAGACTGCAGTACTTTACAAATACAAGCTTTTCTGAAGATCCAGGATATAATAAAACTTGCATCTATAACAGTTCACTGGCATATTAAAAGTGATATTGTCAATATATAATGTAATATATTTGAGTTATAAGATTTTTTAATAATACTGCTATGTCATAATTATTCAACCCCTATTCAACATTGCTGTTTTTAAATCACTTATTTGCATGGTGGGGAATAAAACAGTCTCAAAACATAATTAAGCTTTTAGAAACTCTATTAAAAACAGAATTAGCTTGAGCTGTTACACATACAGTTTGGCCCATGCATGTATTGAACTTGAGTAGCAAAATGTCAACAGAGATCTCACAAAAGCAAAAGAGAAGAAATATTGTATTACTTTAGAAAGGCTAAGGCTATATGATGATTTCCAAGACATTGAAATTTCCTAGAGACACAGCGCTCAGCCTTATTCCTTAGCTTAAAGTGTGTTTTACCAGAAAATCTTTGAGGGTGTGGAAGAAAAAGCACAATATCATAAAATGTTTAATCAGAGCAACTGAGAAAAAACCTGCAATGTACAGCCAAAGACTTGCAAGATGACCCGATGAAAGGAGGAAAACCATTTCAGTGCAGTGTGTAAGAAGAACACTAGACAAGTATGGCCTTCATGTTGAGACATCTTGATAAATACCACTCTTGATCAAGAAGAACAAAAAGCCAACTTGAACTTGATAAAATTCATTTGTGTGGACCTGTGGAGCTCTGGAGGAATGTTTTATGGAGTGATGTGACCAAACTGGAACTTTTTGGACCCATGGATCAGCGGTATGTCTGCTGCAAAAAAGGCAAAGCTCATAAGCAGAAGAACACCATCTCCATCATCAAACTTGGAGGTGGATCAGTCCTGTTATGGGGTTTCTTTACTGTAGAAGGAAGTGGAAATCACGACTGTATGAAGGACATCATGGATTCTTTAAAGTGTCAGGCCATTTTGACAAGAATTGTGATGCCTTTGGTGCAAAAACTGAAGCTGATGATCAATGGACTTTCCTGCAGGCCAGTCATACCAAAGTACACATCCAAATCTACTACTGCTTGGTTCAGGGATCAGTCATAGAATGTACTTGAGTGACCTGTTCAGTTTCCAGGCTTAATTCTCATTTCAAATATCTGGTTGAATTTGAAGAAAGCAGTGGCAATGTGAAAACCAAAGATTATCAGTGATCTGAAAGCTTTTTCAGGTGTGGAATGGGCCAAAACTGTAGTAGAGAGGTGACAGAAGCTTCTAAACACTTACAGTCAGCGTTTATTGGTGATTTTAAAGAATAAAAGATTCTGCACAAAGGGGGTTGAATAATTTTGAACATGAATGTTTAGAGCCAATTCGAATTTTATCATGATTCATCAATGTTCCATTCTCAGAATCACTCAAAAGTGTATTAACAAACTTTCTCTTATACTTTACTGATGCCTTTGTTAAATTGATTTCATAAAATGTTATCCTCCACAGCAAATTGTCTTGCAAGTCAAGGGGGTAAACTGTATGTCCCACTCTGTTTTCCTGTTTCGATTGACATAACACTGTACATTTCAAGGCACTTCAATGGACCTTACAATTGAAGTTAACATGTTTGTGTAGAACAAAATATACATTTTCAATCAATGAATTTATAAAATCAATAAAACTCATTTTTAGAGTTCGTTAACTTATTAGTTAGTTTAGTTTAATGTTTTGAGGTCATCGGTTTCCACAAAAATATTCTGAACTTTTCAGGTTTTACAGTTTTGTTCGCTCTTTCAGACTGAAATAGTACTATATATAAACCTATATAAATCCCTTATGCATTTAAGTGACATGTAATGTGCAGTACATTTGTCTTGTTATTATAGACAGTTTGATCAGAAGCTCGACTCAAAGCATATGTCTTGTATCACCCTGAAGGTGTTATTTTGCAATTAAATAGTCTGTGTGTGTTTTGATTTGATTTGAAAGTGAAATACTTATTTTTGCATCTCTTCCAATGTCTATTATGTAATATTTTGCAATTCTTGTAATATACTAACCATCTTCTTTTGGGTTTCACAGAACACAGGAAATTATACAAATTTGGAAAGACATGGCTAACCTAATCCTTTAATGTTGCTGCATTTCTGAGACCCTCAAAATAAGTGCAAACTGCATATATATATATATATATATATATATATATATATATATATATATATATATATATATATATACACACACACACACACACACACACACATACTGTATATACATCATTATACATCCTCTTTCAAATTCTGTATTTGGCTTCAGCTACATCCCTGGCCTTTCTGAATTCAGTTTGGATTCAGTGAACAAAATTTGATCAATGGCTGTTGAGGCTTATAAAAGATAATGTCATTTATTGTTCTGGCAGACTAAAGGCCAACCATATGACTTTAGTGTTTCCACACCATTTCTATTAAGAGCTATTAACCTGCTTAAAACGAGACAATATCAGCCAACTTATATTTCCAGATAGTGCTTCAATATCACTGCGTTTCAATGTTCCCTCATTTAAAGCACCTTATTTCATTGGGAAAAGGCCATGGAGTCAGGCGGCCGTATCATGAATAATTGGAATAAATTTGCTTCCTTCATTTCATATTTCATGCACCATACTCCTTCGAATAACTCAGGCTGTAATTGTAATTGCAAAGTCTAATAAGGAGTAACATGGTTTAAATTAAGAAAGCCACTGACCGTGAACCTTGCAGTAATTCTTAATTCTCTTATTTAATTTCTAATAAAGCACCCTCTTGGAATTATAGAGCGCTTTCTGCTTTGATCCGATCCGCATGCCTCTCATTCTCTCTTGTAATCCCTCAGGTAAATGGGGATGCTTATAATAACACACAAACTCACAAAACCCACCACAGATCTTCAGTCATTGGCAGTGACTGATGGAGATCAGAGAAGCAAAACTATTAAAGAGAAAGATGTTTGTTTCAATCTCTTTGTTAGTGCTTATGCGGTCTGCTTCTTGTACATTCAGTATAAGGAACCTTAAGCCAGAGACACTGTTTACAGTGACACATGTTAGAAATCTAACCTTGTCTCTGTTTTTAATGAAGCGTTTCTCAGAAGCACAAAGTATGAAATCAGTTTTCCTGGCAGTTTCAACCTACCTCAGACAACAGCTACACTCCCTGGTGTTCTAATAATGTGGTTTTATTAGTTTTACATTGCATCTTTAATGAAATTCATACATTCAAAGAGCCACTGTAGGGTTAGGACTTACAAGCGTGCATATAGCCTGATCTTATAGTCCCTAAACACACACAGACACCTTTGCATCTATAAAAAGATCTCTTGGTGTAAGTATAATTGGGGCTTTGTAGCTTTGTATAAGTTTGTTTAAAGTTGCCACAGCTTGTTACCTACATTTGCAGATAAACACCTGAAGTTAAGGAACATGAATGTGAAACTTCACATCTCTATTTGTATTAACAGTGTTTAAGCGTTGTGCTTCTACTGTTACTAAGAAGAAAAAGTGGAGGCTTTGTTACTCTTAATGGTAGGCTAATCTCTCAATGGCTCTAAATCTGAACACTGCAACACTGCGGTTTGTCTGTTGAGTGCTATTCATTATGCATTGACTGGGTGAGATGAATTATGTAGGGGATGGAAATGTTTTACAAAACTAGTTAAATCATCAGCATCTATTATTGATGATGCTGAAAAGATGGCCAGAAATCCAAGTCACGCGAAGAGACAGCGTTTATACACCAGTATGGAGGGCCCCAAGATAAAATTATCTTGATTTTCTGTGATATATTCCACATTGTTTTTGCAAATTTTTATGATATGTTACCAAGATAATGTCATATAGCAGACCAACATAAATGAGGTTTTCTCTAACTGAAAAAATTGTGATAGTCTTGGCAGCATCAGAAATAATTTATTGAATATTGTAATATTATTCAATATTATTCAATGTATAATATAATATTAAAGCCTTTTCCAGCAATGGAGTGTATGAATTTATGAAGTGACATTATAAATTTATAATTATTTTCTTCTTATTTTTTTTAATTTATTAACTTAATGTTAAGGGGAACAAAAGAGTAAGGAACCTTAGCATTTAATAAAAAATATAAATATTTCTACCAAATACTTCTGCACAGAGGTGACATAATTTAAATGAAAATGAATGATCAATCTAAATAAATTATTCAAAATATGAAAAGTTTTACATGTTAAAATTAATGTATTTTGCTATATGACAGCAGCAAAGTGTAACTGTGCGTTCACACCGCGGGTGTCGAGAGCGTCAAAAATCTCTCTTGCCGCTCTGCTCACGACGCTGCAGAAAGATTTGTGAGCGTTCAGACGCTCTTACGTAGACCGAATTATTATTTTGTATTTAAAGCGGCCGCAAAGCAAACAAGTTGTTGATCTCGTGCAGACTAACCATAAGGAGGGTAACGTTATAAGTTGACCTTATAGGTTAACAAATTAAATATTGTTGTGGACAAAGTATTATTTACCTAATAATGTATAAAGCACTGTAAAAAAAACTCTGATGCAAGTAAAAGTCTTGCATTGAAAATGCTACTTAAGTAAATATAATCAAGTATAAATATTACTTAATGTAAGTATAATCAGGGAAATTTGTTTAAAAGTAAACTAGTCCTAATATTTATTATATCATTAGATTATTATTCCTATAACGTTACTGCACATCAGCAGCTCACCAGGAAAATGAACAATCTCAGACACCTTGGTCCACATATCACTTTTAATTTATTTTTTTATGTCCCTGTACGCAAACAGGGACACATCATAGATTATTGCAAACGCGAAACAGCAATAATCAACCTGTCCCCCATTGTGCTTGGGAACTAATGTGGTCAGAGCTGCGTTCTCTGGAATCCTCTCAAGCAGTGGACTTCTACGTTCCGATTGGTTGCTGTCCAACCGCGTCATAGCTCGTTACCATAAAGTTGCCTTGATTTCAACTCTCCTCGACGCTCTCAACAGCCAAGTCATGCCGCTCCGCTCCTCGCCACTGCTCGACGCCGGCTTACATTGAAAATGAATGACTTCCGGCCACTTTGACGCTCTCGACGCCGGCGGTGTGAACACACAGTAAGACTTCACTAATTCTGCATTTAATTTGCGCAAAACAAATATAGCACTTAAGCAGCTCTGATAAGGTCAGAGCTAACATATTTTAGTATGAGTTTAAGGGGAATTTATTTTACGAATAATTTGAGCTGGCACTGATGCTCCTCAGAGCAGCCTTAAAGGTGGTTGATTGTGATTTCACTTTTTTAATGTTAGTTAGTATGTAATGTTGCTGTTTGCGCATAAACAATATCTGCAGAGTTACAATGCTGAAAAGTCCACGCAAAAGGAGATATCATATTTTAAAATTATGGCAGTTCAATGCCTACAAAAATGGCTCATAGGGACTACAACGAGTTACTTTCTGGGTTTGTGACATCACAACCCCAGATAAACCATGTCCCCGGGAACGTGCAACTAAAGCGACAAGGCCACGATGTGGCGATGCTGTAGAGAAGAGGAATAGAAAACTAGAGGTGCATGTAAAAATATATTCATATATAAATTGCAATTCTGTCTTCTAACGATTCAAATGGATTCACAAGATTCAAAATCAATGTTCTAAAGCAGCGGTTCTTAATACTGCTCCTTGCTTCCCCCTGCTTTGCACACACTCTGCATCTCTCTCTCTCTCTATCTCTCTCTCTCTAATTCAGCTCAGCCTCTGCAATAAACTGTTACAGTTATACACTTATTTTTACATAAAAATCATTATAGTTATACATCCACGAGTCGAAACTGCTCTCGTCTCTATCATGAGCACTGAGCTCCCGCTGATCGCGTGGAGCTGATTGTCTCCGAAATCGGCGAAACACATTTTTAAATAGGCGCCGTCTTTTTAATTAGAACGCATATTTGATTTTAAAACAACTGCATTCTTGCCTGAAATACTTTTAAAACTACATTTCATGACATGATATTTTAAAAATTATCAGAATAAATGGTGGCTGAAATCACAATGTTGTGTGAACTCAACTGGCAGAAGCCCCTCTCATTACATGAAATTGCGTCTGTTGTGAAGTGAGTTTCATGAGCGAATGAAGCGGATTTCACACGTGAACAAAATGTTCAAGCGTCCAACTACGTGGAAATAGTGCAAATTATTCACGCAAGTCGTGTCTGGTGTGAGACCACATCTACATCCCGTAAGACTGCAGCCCATAAACACAATCAAGCCTAGAAAAAATAAAATAAAATAAACGGTTGCTACCAAATGGTTACATCTGTTTTTTAAAGACTTTTATTGATCTTATTGTGAATGATTCATCCATGTATGTTTCTTTTTTGACCTAGTAATTGCTAGTTAAAATATCATCTTCTTGATCTCTGGTTAAACGACAGACTTCCTTCTCATGCTGAACTTCTCCAAATGATCTTCTCCACTCTTCAAACACACACACGCAAAAAAACATTAGCCTTTTCAGAAATAGTGTTTGAGTAAAGAAAATGTTGTACTTTTTCAAACCAGTTATTTATTTAACCTTGTATTTCGAACAAGTGGTATTCTGTCTCCTCCAGGCTGTGCATGGCACTTTATTCTGAATGGAGGAGGGGTGAAGTTACAAGGATTCGCTGACAGTTCCCCACAGGGAAAAAAAAGTGTTTATTACATTTGAAATCTGGATATTTATCTTACAAAAAAGCATGGATTCGCTACACGGGGGCTGTGTGAGGGATGTTTTATTACAGATGCGTGAACTTTATTTCACATCTTCTTAACAGTTGACAACAAACACCCGCTTACCCCAATTGAAAGGCTTGGAAGAGCAGGGACAAATTTTAATATAACTTCAACTGGATTATTCTGAAAGAGGAAAGTCAAATACACCTAGGATGCTTTGAGGGTGAGTAGAAGATGGACAAATTTTCATTCTCAGGTGAACTAACCCTTTAAGTGACATGCTCTTTAAAAATGTTTCATTAGTAAAATACTTTTTAAACCTTCAAACAGAAATGAGGAAGACCATGAGCACTGATCTAAAATAATAATAACAAAATAAAAGAGAGATGTGAAATTTTCTACAAGACTTCTCCTGACTGGGCTAGGGTATGGCAACTACCATATTCTGCCATACGGAAATGCCGCCCCTGCATGCCAACACATACAATCTTGTACTTTCCCCTTGTTTTTAATTGTAAACACACTAGCTGCACGTATCTGACTGCTGTGCTTATGCCTTGCATGTTTCAAAGCAAAACTGCATTCTGTATGAATGCCCCCTAAATCGACAATTGTTCCAATGTCGTGGTGGTACAACACACACAAAATAAGTTTTTGATAGGGTTCTTTCCCAAAAATGAAAATTATTACAAACTTGTATGACTGTCAATGGTCATCAAAATGATTTGGTTACCAACATTCTTCAAAGTTTGTTCTGTTGTTATATAGCCATACAGAATTGAAATGACTTAAAGGTGAATAAAGAATGACAGAATTTTTTTTTTTTGAGTGAACTATTACTTTAAACTATCATGCTAGAAAGGGCCCAAAGTGATGCAATTTACAGTAATCTCTGCCAAAAGAGTTTCATTGGGAGTTTGGAAGTGTAGCTTTAGAATGGCAGAAACACAATTTTTTCACAAATAAGTGCTTATGAAAACACAAACAGAGATGTTGAGTCAAATCTCAGATCAAGTGAGGTTTACATTTGTCTGTGCAAATAACAATTCCCTTTCAAGTCTAAAATGGCCTCAGTTTGGGCCAAACAATGAACTGGCTGGGCTTCTTAAACACCTAGGTTTTTCATGTCCCAAAAAAAGCATGTTATATATCTCCAGAGGCAATATCTTGGTAATTGAAACATTCAAATTACCACACCTTATATGATCTTGTTTTTATCCCCTTATCAGGCTAATGTCTTGTGGCACCAATAAAAGCAATGGTGCTGCAATAAAGATGATAAAGAGTTGTATTAGATCCACTGGGGTGAAAGTGACCGTATGAAGCCGAGGCATTAGAGAAGTAAACTTGGCAAGATGATAATTGCTGTTAAAGTTGGGTCAACCACAAAAGGGACTTAGACGGCTCAATTACAATCTATTATGTCTCTGAAGCAAGCTCAGTAGATAAGCAGCTGTTGTCTGTTAGGACAGAAAAAGCCTTGAAATTGGAAATTGTGGTAAACATGACACGGCTACACTGTGGCTGACAGAGAGACGGCTGTTACACCGTTCCTTTTGTGTTGCTGTCATGAAGAACATACCCCCATCATGCAGACATTTATTCCCGTTCCAGTACATAAGGACTGATGCTTGTGATAATGTCTTTTGTGTTTACATGTGTGTGTTTGTTTGTGTGAGCAAACATTTTGTCACAAGCCCTCTTCACTTAATATCACTGGCGCTGAACCCAAAAGGGATGTGAGTGTAAATTAGCCTGAGTAGAGTTTTCATCTTCAGGCACTTTGATCTGACATTTTCTTGGGCGGTGACTTCCTACACATCTCAATAATATGCTAATTACACAGCACTGTTGAAATTTGTTTGTTAGGAATATTAATCTGCTGGAGCACGTTTTCACAAGTTTTAATAAAACCTGTGTTCGGAATGTAGATGTCCCTGAATTCCCTGCTCGCTCATGCACTGGTGCTTCTGTAGTTGTAATATTGTAATACCACAAAACATCAGTGGCACGAAATTATGCACATATCATGTGTTCCTAATGCATTGTGTACCATGGGAGCTGATACAAAATTCAGAAACCTAAGTATAACTATTTATGAATTTATAATGTGATACGTACACTGTAAAAATGGAATTGTTAACATGATTAATTAAAATGTTTAGGTTTTCTAACTATCAAAAATTGTGTTTAGTCAGCATGTTTTATTACTTTAAATTTGTTTGTTAAATTCATTGAAACCAACTTCAGATTTCTTGTTCAGCAAATTTGCAATTAGCTACACAATAAATTTATTTGGGATATAAGGTTGCATATATACTGTACAGTACTGAAACACATAACACACAAATCTCAAAAATGGTGACTGAACAAATATAAAAAGATAATTAACAAGATAATTAACAATAATTATAAAAAAAAATCAGCAATCAGTTAAATAATCCTAAAACTTATTCAAATGTATGTTGAAAATCCTTTACCATTTCAGCTAAATTTTTCAAACCTCTTTTTACTTTTAGACAATATTTTAAATGATGTAACAGGTTTTTAACTAGTTTAAAAAAAATTCTTAGTTTTTGTGACTTTGGAAATGGTCCCTTAATTTGTAAAATATGTAATATTTAAGTTCTTTCTTTCTTTCTCTCTCTCTTTATTTGTTTCTTTCTCTATTTCTTTATTTCCTATCTGTGTACAGATTTGTAAGCAGGCGATAAGAAAACATAAGAATATATTTGTATAAACTAATATGAATTAGCCACCAGTTTGTGAATTGGAGAAGAGTGCATTGGAAACCAACATTACATTACATCATGTTGTACATAATGTACAAATTGTTTAAATCTGAGATTCAAAATCTGAGTTAAACCTGTAAGTAAAATAAACTTTTAGTTTAGGATTTAGAAATAATAATAACATTTTTATGACATTAAATGAGTGAGAAATGTTTAAGAATCTAAACAAATAATATCCTACAAGGCGAAGCGTACCATATAAAATCCTTTACTTCCTAATGTAATTATTTTATAATTTATAATATGATCAATATATTAACATTTTAAATCATAAAATGTTTATTCAACAAGAACATTTTTGTTGGTGATCTCAGATTTTTGGACGCCATTATAATTTTTTTTTGTAAATATTGAACAAGATTTTCAGTATCTGGGTTTGTAATGTTTGTTTTCATCAGGCTCAAGGCTCTGTTTGCATATCTGTCCTCTTGGTTCTCTCTGAAAAGTCAAATCCTAATCCCAGTTTAGAAAAGAAAGGGAGAAGACTGAGAGAGAGAAAGAAAGAAAGAAGCAGAAGATGAGCTCTGATGAAATCTGTGATGTTTGGAAGGACAGAGATAGGCTACGAGTCAGTGAGAGATGGCGATGTGGAGAGAAAGAATGGAGTGATGGAAGATGCAGAGTGTCCTCTTTCCTCTCGTCACGGTTGTGTGCACTAAGTGGTGAGTGAGCTGTAGGCAGCAGGCAAAGGGTCTGGAGGGAACACTTGGCATGCTAGTGGCCTCACATCCTCTCCACTCAGCTAGGTAACACTCCTTCTCTCTCTCTCTCTCTCTCTCTCTCTCTCTCTCTCTCTCTCCATCTCTCTCTCTTTCTGTTTCCACCATTCTGTCCCTGCAGGGAACACACAGCGATCAAAACAGCAGCAAACAAAGTCTGCACTCACAGCCCAGTCAGCCACAACAGGGCAAAACAAACACTGGACTGACTCAGTCACGCACACACACGAACACACACACATACACATACACACAGTTATATGCACATAGCACTCAAGCAGACATGCACAGGAAGAGAAATGCAAACACTTTACAAGCATTATGTAAGGACACAAATGCAGCCAAAAATACATTAAGTCGCTGTGGATAAAGACGCCTGCTAAATGAATAAATCTATTTTACACTCTTAGGGCTGGAAGACATACACAACTTTAAAATGCTGTGCATCATTCACTTACAGACTTTTTAAACAGTCACACAAGAAAAATAGGCATCATAGACTAAATATCTGAGGGTCATGCACTACCAGACGTTAAAGTCATTTTGCAGAAATGTGCGCCTTGTTGCTAAGAGATGCATGCAAAATAAGAACAATATGTGTTATAAAATCAGCTCAAAATATCAAACATGTTTGATATCTTCTGACTGGATGGAATCATAGTCTGAAGCTAAAAAAATGGTTTGTCACCATCATACACTACATGATTTTCTATGAAATCTGTCAACTCAGATCTGCAGACTGACTGACTTTTGCCCTCTAGCGTCAGCTTCTCCAGACTCTGAAATCTGTAAAAAAGTTGTGTAGTGTAAGCCAGCTTTCAAAAATGTTCTTAAAGTTGTTCTAGTACTGTAGGTTTAGCAAACAACACCTTTGTATCAAATACCTTTTTTGTGTTTACAGTTGCAGAATTGCTTCTATGGAGAAGAAGAAAAATAAAAAGCATTAATAATAATTGTTTCTTAAAATGTGTTGTCCCCAAAAGTATAGTAATGCCAGTGAATTTTGACCTTATGGGGACATTTTCTGTTCCCCATGAGAAAACAAGTTTATAAATCATACAAAATTATCTTTTTATGAAAATCTAAAAATGCACAAAGGTTGGACAGTATAAAAACCATTATGTTTATCTCCTGATCAATTTGTACATATTTTACGAGGTGGCCAAGTCATACGAATTTGTATGATCTACACTAGTATTATTTTGTACGATTTCTGTGAGGGGCAGGTTTAGGGGTGGGGTTAGCGATGGTCATTTGTATGAACTCCGAATTTGCCACCTCTTAACTTACGAATTTTTCACAAATCATACAAATTCGTAGTCCATATGAATTAGCTACCTCATCAAATATGCATGACTTACTATGAAATCGGGCTGGGAATGCCCCCATAAAACATGGAAACCCAACATGTGCGTATTCATAACACCTTTTGTGTAAATGTGTATGCCTTTTTCTAGCAAGTTTTATTAGAATAAAATTGTATTACATTTTGAAAAGGTTTTAATGTTATGACAGAATGAATTGTAACATTTGTTGACATAAGTTGACTCCTTGACTTATTTGAGAAAAACACACCCGTACAATGTTTTCTGAAACTCTTTATGGAACTTAGAAAGGTTCATATAGCATCTAGTTTTTGGTTCTAATGGGAACCTTTCTATTTTAGAGTGACTGGAAACACACATTCAAAGGAGAATTTCTTTTTTTTTATGTCAGACTCCATCAGACTCTATGAGGTTAATAGCATTAGCATTAGTATGCTGCTTCTAATTAATTCTCATAAATCATCATTGATGTTCTGTACAGACATTGACTAAAATAACTTCACAGCACTGCACCCTGCCTGAAAGAGCTCTAACACAATCCAAACTCACGTGGAGATGAAATGTTAAAGGCTTCTTTCATTTCATGTATATTTCACAACAAATACGTCAAATTATCCACCTTTGGGGCATTTATTTAACATTACAGCTCAAAATCAACACAAATGTATTTAGATGTTGAGTAGAAAATGGGGGACAAATTTCAATGCTACATCTGACACAAGCGACGCCCCTTTTCTTTGTTTGATTTCATTTAATTTGATTTGGACTCACTTATACCATCTGCTGTGTCAGGCCTTTCTGTACAGCCATCATTTCAGCATTCTCCTCTTTAATGGCTTTCATAAATTGTGTTCTGGCTGTTTAGTTATTACTGTCGCTGTGACATTTACAGTACATCTTTAATGGCTTTCATAAATTGTGTTCTGGCTGTTTAGTTATTACTGTCGCTGTGACATTTACAGTACATGGAGATTACTTTCAACATAGTATAGCAGATGAACAACTCCATGATTTTAATGGCTGGAGACAATATTTGATTCCGTATGAGATAGATTTATCATCCGTTCATGGCGGTGCTTGAATGTCATAATGTAACCCTAAGGCAAACCAGTTAAACATTTTGAAACAGAGTAACACAAGTCAGTAAATACTATGCTTTACAAATCTCAAATTCCTTTTTAAGTTAATTTGTATTCATACATATCTCACATGAGAATATCTCCTTTAAATATCTCTATATAACGTATTAAATGTTTCCTTGAAATCATACAACGTTTCATTTGAACAAAAATGAATGTTTTGCTTCATAGATCCAAATATTTGCGTAAATAGATCTGAAGACAGCAAGACATAAATAAAATATACACAGCTTGACTCACTTTATAAGTATATTTATAAATATATGGCAAAGGAATTTATATCAGTAATGGACTGTTTTGATTTTTCACAATTCATTTTTTCATTAATATTGGTCTGTCAGAACACTCAGCTGTCTTCTTTGATTTGGAATTACATCGACCAAGTGTTCTTACCTCTCGATCTGTAACATTCAGGAAGTGGAAATCAGACTATTGAAAACAACCAAGGAAACCCAAGACACTTGTTTAAAACTATACATTTTCTGCTTTGAGTTAATGCTGTTTCCACCATGCCTGTTTTCAGCAGTCATGTAATTCATTTCTTCATTTTTTTTTTTTCAAAAGTTGATAATGTTCTTAAACAAATTTCCATTTCACCTGTTTCTATGTACTACCACATGTCTGATCACCGAATAAAATATGGGTGGATAATAATTTCTTGTGTTTGAATGGTGGTAAAACTGAAGTTACGCTCATTGGTTCCCGTTATCAAATTTCTAAAGCTGGTTGTCTGTCCCTGACTCTTAATGGCAAGTGAGGAACCTTGGAGTTATCTTTGATGCAATTATATCTTTTGATTCTTTTGTCCAGAGCACTGTTAAAACCTCTTTTTTTCCACCTCAGAAATATTGTTAAATTTTACAGTAGCAGAAATGCTGATAAATTCCTTTGTCATCATGGGGTGCAGTGCAGTGGATAAGACACATGTCTTTGGTGTGAGAGACCCGGGTTTGAATCCACTGTGAGACACCAATGTGTCCCTGAGCAAGACACTTAACCCCTAGTTGCCCCAGAGGCGTGCGACCTCTGACATATATAGCAATTGTAAGTCGCTTTGGATAAAAGCGTTAGCTAAATGAATAAAGTTAATCTCACGGTTAGACTATTGTAATGCTCTTTTAGCTGGAGCTTCTAAATCTACACTTAATAAGTTGCAATATGTACAAAATACAGCCGCCTGGATCTTAACTGGGACTCTGCAATGCATGGCTCCCGGTCAGGTATAGATCATCATATAAAATTATGATGCTTACTTTTAAAGCACTATATGGTCTGGTTCCACATTAACTTACAGAAGTGTTACATCCATACACTCCTAGTCATAGATTGCATTCCTCTAAGTCAAACTTGTTGGTTGTTCCTCAAACACATCTAAGATCTATGGGTGATAAGGCTTTCTCTTTCTATGCTCCTTTCCTTTGGAATTATCTCTCTCTTGAACTCAGGGAAGTTCAGAATTATTATGTTTTTAAAGTTCAACTTAAGACATTCTTTTTAAAACTTGTATTTGCTTGTAGATTTTGTATTAATTTTTATTGTATTGATTATATTGTGTTCGGCGCATTGAGAAGATGCTTTTAAATGCACTTTATAAAATATTTTTTTATTTTTATTATTATTATATTTAACTATAAAGTCCTATGTAATCAAAAATGCTAATTATAAAATGGTAGTTATTACAGTTTACTTACTGTGTGCATACATTGTAATAAAGTGGGACCTATTTTAGCTTTTTATTTTCCTGCTATAGTTAGCCTGCTATTCTACTAATTAGGTATTTTGTTCTTATTGTTGAATTCGACCTTCAATAGATGTGGTCTTTATAGGTTTTGAGTAATGACACACATTTGTACAGTTTCAGTTTTCAAGTGTAAAAAACAACCCCTAATTACATATGTGCTGTTAAATTCTAATTAAAACACAGCAGTGCCAAACACTTAAAATACTGTCATGTGCAAGTTCTGCAGAAATATTTCTCTAGAAAGTGAGAGAACAAGCATACTAACTACTCTCAAGGAGAACAGCTGCAGTGTTTTTGACAGTGTTCTCATTCGCAAGGGCACTAATAGAAAATGTGAAGTGGAAAGTGAAAGTTCCACGGAGATAACTTTGCTACATTTTTTTTGCTGTCTTCAGTGTGTTACATGAACATATATACACAGTGTGATATAAACATCAGAAACCACATCCAACATCTGGTGTTCATAATCAAAATTTAACATGAAATTAAACAAACATGTTTGGATTTTGAAAATGTTTAAATTAACATAAAATTAATAAGTAGTAGGGCACATTGTATTTAAGATGTTAGAGACATTTATATTATTGCTGATTGTATAATTTACAATAATTAGATTTGTAAACTTAGACAAATGTACAATAGAAAAAAATGCAAAACTCTGCATTTGAACATTTAATAGAAAATACTTAAACTAATAATTTAATTATTTAAATATTATTTAATTGAATATTAATAAATTAAAATTATTAATAATTAAACTAATAACAAAACATACTTCCAGTAGCTGATTCAGCAGCACCAGATTGTCGTAGCAGAGTCAGAATTACCTCCTCTCCTAGGTTCATGAAACGGTTGTCCATAAAATGTGTTGCTGTTCTGTTGTAAGTAATCTTAAAGATTCCTAAAAGCATCTACTTTTGGAAGGCCAAAAAAAAAAAGCTTTTGCTTTCGCCTAGAAACACACAGCATCTCCCTGACATGACTGATTCAACACCAACTGTGGTTACTGAAACCACGCCTTCTTTCTTTGCGTGAACATTTGGGCAGCATTACGCAAATATTTCCACATAGTGATGTAGACATGTGGGGGCGTGTTTGAATGAATTGAATTGATAAAGAATATCTCTTTTGATTTGAGACTTTAGTCTTTGCAACTTTATAGATGTTTTTCATGCACCAAGAGCTTGTAACACTCCAAAGAGAAAGGAAAAATGTAAATCACATCATATGACCCCTTTAATGTTTAAAGTTGGCTTTAAAATAACAGTTTTATAGACGGTTTCAACGGCAACAACATAAACGTTACTGCGCATGTGCGCTTTTGAGGACCTAACTTAACTTCCAGAAGACTTCCAAATAGAATCAGTAACAACAGCCAAGTCCCTCTAGAGTAGATCTTTTTTGATAACAAACAAAATATGTTTGCTGCGTGGATCAGGCGGACTTAATGAAAATGCAAATTCATTCTTTGCCAGCAGGAGATGTTCCTCTTCAGGAACTCGAGCTGCGTCGAGAACGATTGGGGAAACGCCCCCAGCGTGACGTCTCTGAATCATGTGTGTAATCAGTCCAATGGATGGGCGAGACGTCATAGGCGGGTGACGTCAGAGACCAGGAAGCATAAAAGCAGGAGAGGTGCAGCCGGCCCCAGCCTTTCTGTCTTCAGCAAGCGCTCTCTGTGTGTTTGTACTGTTCAAAACTTTTACGTTTGTGAGTCTTATTTAGTGTTGTTTGTCATCCCCCATAAGTATGCCAAAAGCACCCTCCAAGACCAAACACAAAATGGGCGAAGGCAAGCAGCATTTCAGACTGTGTGTTCCTCCCTATCCTCGCTATATCACAGGCGGGGATACACACAGTTTGTGCGTTGTTTGCCTGGGAGCGGAGCATGCAGAGTCGGCTCTTGAGGGGGCCGACTGCCCGCATTGCGAGCGGCTTGCCCTGCATGTTCTCCGTTCCCGGAGGGCTCTCTTCACCGAGGGAGCCTTCGCTAGTGTTCCCCCGCGGCGTTGGTCCCGCTTCCGCCGAGGCGGAGCGGCGATCTCGCTCGTGGGGTTCGCAGTTGGATTTGGCAGAGGGAATGGAGACGGACGAGTCCCTATCTTCTTCCTCACCTGCCAGATCCAGCGCCCGCTCTCAGGGATCGGAAGCGCGCTCCGGCGCTACTTCTCCCCGGGGAGCAGGCTCGGCGTTTCATCTATCTTCCTCCGAGGAGGTTGATGTGGTGAACATCGCTGAGGATTCGCCCCTTCAATCGCCCCAGTATGAGGAGCTTTTGGAGGTGGTTACTCGTGCTGTGGCCAAATTAAACATTGAATGGCCAGCCGAGAAAAAGGCTGAACCGCAGAAAAGTAAACTTGATGAGCGATTTCTGAGAACTAAGCCGCCACCTCCGCGCCGAAGCCTGCCTTTTTTTCCCGATTTGCACGCCGAGGTGTGTAGATCTTGGGAAAAACCCTTCTCGGCCCGCGTCTTCATCCCCGTTTCTGATCACTATGGCAACGTAGCGGGGATGAATGAGCGTGGATATAAAGTGATGCCCCGGGTTGAACAGACGCTCGCGAGCTATCTGTCTCCCGGCGCGGCATCGTCATTAAAGGCTCCGGCGCTGCCCTCCAAGCCGCTGCGTACAACATCAGCGCTGGTGGGCAAGGGGTACTCGGCAGCGGGTCAGGCTGGTGCGTGTCTGCACACTATGGCGGTGTTACAGGCGTACCAAGCCGATCTGCTGAAAGATTTAGATGAACAAGAGCACGTGAGATCTGAGGATATCACGGAGCTCAGGAGGACCGCTGATTTGTCTCTCCGCGCTACCAAGGAGACCGCTCGCGCTATTGGGCGGTCCATGGCAGCAATGGTAGCAGCAGAGAGACATTTGTGGCTCACCCTGTCTGATATGAGAGAAAAGGACAGGGTTTGTCTCATGGATGCCCCGCTTGTGTCCTCGGGCCTGTTCGGCGACGCTGTAATTCTGTCGTCGACAGGTACCAGGAGGCTCGCAAGCAGGCGGTTCCTCCCACGTCGCTCTCTAAATCCGGAGGCTGCCGGGCGGGGGCAGCCTCCACCGAGTACCAGATCCTCATACAGGGAGGCACAAAAATAGAGCGTCGCCTCACATGCTCCTCCAGCTAAGCGGAGCCGTGGGTCCAGACGACACTCTGGGTCGGGGGCTTCTAAGTCTAAGCCGGATCTGCGGACCGTACTTAAGGCTAAGAGGTCTTTGGCCAATAAGCCCTGACGCCACTGGCCCGGGGCTTATGAGGGCAGTCCCCTCTGTGGTGCAGCGGGTTACACCGCATTACACGGTGTCCGTCTCGCCTCAGTGCCCTCAGGAGATCGTTCTGCCAACCCTGCCGGAGTTACAGGGCGCAGTGGTCTCCCGCGAGCACCGCGCCCATTTACCGCCCGGAAACGTAGAGGTGCTGAGCGGCTCGCCGCCTCAGCGGAGGTCTCTAGAACGGTTAGCTCGGTTGTCTCCTGCCGGTCCGCCGTTACAGGGCACAGAGCTAGCTGTTCTGATTACACCAGAGGTCAGTCTCGAGAGACTGACTCCCTTAGTAGATTATTTAGCAGCGTGGAAACTACTGCCAAATGTATCTCAATGGGTCCTGCACACTGTAGAAAGAGGCTACACAATTCAGTTTGGTTCTCCTCCGCCCCGATTCAACGGGGTTTCACCCACGCTGGTGGGTCCCAGGCAGGCTCTGGTCATGGAACAGGAAGTGCACGCTCTTCTGAGGAAGGAGGCCATCGAGGTGGTCCCTCCTCACGACAGGGAGTCAGGGTTCTACAGCCGGTACTTCATTGTTCCAAAAAAGTATGGGGGGTTGCGTCCCATTTTAGATCTGCGTCTAGTGAACCGCTCAGTCAAGCGACTGAAGTTCAGGATGCTCACACTCAAACAGGTTGTGGCTCAGATCAGGTCCGAGGACTGGTTTGTCACGATAGATCTAAAAGATGCTTATTTCCATATCTCCATCCTTCCCCTACACAGGAAGTTTCTGAGGTTTGCTTTCGGGGGCGAAGCGTACCAATGTCGAGTACTTCCCTTTGGCCTTGCACTCTCACCCCGCACTTTCACGAAGTGTGTGGATGCAGCCCTGGCTCCGCTACGACTCCAGGGCATCTGCATACTGAACTATATCGACGATTGGTTGATTTTAGCTCAATCAGAGCAGATGGCGGTTCGGCATCGAGATGTCGTTCTCGCCCACATGAGAGAGCTGGGGTTAAGACTGAACGCCAAGAAAAGTGTGCTTTCTCCGGTACAGAGAACTACTTATCTGGGCGTGGTGTGGGATTCGACCACGATGCAGGCACGCATGTCACCTGCTCGGATCGAGTCGATCCTCGCCGCAGTCGCGAGAGTGAGAGAAGGCCAGTCACTCACTGTCAAGCAGTTTCAAAAACTGCTGGGTCTGATGGCAGCTGCGTCCAACGTGATACCTATTGGCCTGCTGTACATGAGACCCCTACAGTGGTGGCTCAAGACCAAGGGGTTCTCCCCGAGGGGAAACCCACTTCGCATGATCAAGGTCACGCGGCGCTGCCCACGTGCCTTGGATATGTGGAGGAAGCCTTGGTTCTTGTCTCAGGGCCCGGTGCTGGGAGCTCCTTGTCGCCGAGTGATGCTAGCGACGGACTCACGTCACCTCACCGGCTGGGGTGCGGTCATGAGTGGCCACCCTGCCCGCGATCTGTGGAGTGGTCGCCATCTGACATGGCACATCAACTGCCTGGAGATGCTGGCCGTGCTGCGTGCACTTCGTTATTTTCTCCCAGACCTAAGAGGTCACCATGTGTTGGTGCGCACCGACAACACAGCAGTGGTCTCTTACATCAACCACCAAGGAGGTCTGCACTCACGCCGTCTATGCAAACTAGCGTACCAGATCCTTGTGTGGGCCCAGGACAAATTCCTCTCGCTCAGAGCAGTTCACATTCCTGGGCATATGAATATGGGAGCAGACATCCTGTCGAGGCAGGGGCCGAGGCCCGGGGAATGGCGGCTTCACACCGAGGTGGTGAAGCAGATTTGGAGAGTTTTTGGCCAGGCTCAGGTGGACCTGTTTGCGACTCGAGTGACATCGCACTGTCCCCTCTGGTTCTCTCTGACTCATCCAGCTCCACTGGGGCTGAACGCCATGGTACAGACTTGGCCGAGGCTTCGTCTGTACGCCTTTCCCCCGATTGCTCTGCTCCCAGGAGTTCTGGAGAGAGTGCGCCGGGACGGAGTTCGGCTGCTGTTAGTAGCCCCGTTCTGGCCGGGTCGAGTATGGTTCTCGGACCTGATTTCCCTCCTAGACGGCTCTCCCTGGGAGATTCCCGTCAGGAGGGATCTCCTCTCACAGGTGGAGGGCACCATAGTCCACCCCCGCCCGGAGCTGTGGAAGTTATGGGTGTGGCACCTGAGGGGGCACAACTCGTAGCTTCCGGTCTCTCAACCGAGGTTGTTGAGACCATCCTCCAATCCAGAGCTCCCTCTACGAGGAAACTGTATGCCTTGAGGTGGAAACTTTTCACTTCTTGGTGCGGAGACCGCCAGCTCGACCCAGTTAACTGCCCGATTGGTACAGTGCTGGAGATCCTGCAGGCCCGTTTCTCCGCAGGGTTGACCCACTCCACCCTGAAGGTCTACGTGGCGGCCATTGCGGCCTACCACGCCCCTCTCGGTGGCCAGTCAGTGGGCAGACACCCCCTCGTTACACGTTTCCTCCGCGCTGAGGCTAAGGCCCCCAGTACGTTCTCGTGTCCCCACGTGGGACCTGGCTGTGGTGTTAGAAGCTCTCTGTAGGCCGCCCTTCGAGCCTATTGAGGAGATCTCCGATCACCTTCTCTCTATTAAGACTGTCTTCCTGTTGGCGATTTCCTCTCTCAAGAGAGTTGGGGACCTGCAGGCCCTCTCTGTGGCCCCTTCTTATATAGACTTTGCGCCCGGTCTGGCTAAAGCTTTCCTTTACCCTCGTGCGGGGTATGTCCCTAAGGTTCCCTCCTCTACACCACGGCCTGTCGTACTCCAGGCCTTCAGTCCTCCTCCCTTCAGGGAGCCAAACCAGAAGAAGCTTAATTGTATGTGTCCAGTGCGAGCATTGGACACATATGTCCACAGAGATGCCTTGTGGAGAAGGGCGGACCAGTTGTTTGTCTGTCATGGTCCCCCTAAGAGAGGTCTTCCTGCTACTAAACAGACCCTCAGCCGGTGGATAGTAGATGCTATTTCTCTTGCATATGAGTCCTCTGACCTTCCCTCTCCCCTGGGGGTCAAGGCTCACTCCACTAGAAGTGTGGCAGCCTCCAAGGCCTTCCTAGCAGGTGTCTCTATGCGTGACATCTGCGAGGCTGCGGGGTGGTCCACGTCTTTGACCTTTGTAAGATTTTACGGTCTAGATTTACATGCCGCTCCAGGCCCCTCTGTTCTCTCGTCCTAGCTGTGCAGTTTCCCACACTGGCAGAGATTTGTAAGTCTGGCGGCGTGGGCATTCTCGTTCCCCAATCGTTCTCGACGCAGCTCGAGTTCCTGAAGAGGAACGTCTAAGGTTACGTATGTAACCCTGGTTCCTCGAAGGAACGAGACGCTGCGTCGCAGTGCCACACTTCCGGCATCTCTGGCCGGTGCTTGCTTCATCCTTTGAGGCTGGGGCCGGCTGCGCCTCTCCTGCTTTTATGCTTCCTGGTCTCTGACGTCACCTGCCTATGACGTCTCGCCCATCCATTGGACTGATTAAACACATGATTCAGAGACGTCACACTGGGGGCGTTTCCCCAATCGTTCTCGACGCAGCGTCTCGTTCCTTCGAGGAACCAGACGTTTTAAAGCATAGACATAAAGTGCAAGAAATAGAGGTTTCCCCAGTAACAGCTGTAAACAAAGCAGAGCTGGTACGCTCACACGCTGCTTTATCTGGCATATAACATGCAAGTCTTCCTTCAGAAATACAGTGATATAAAAACACCTGTGCCTCGTTTTGATATTTAAACATAAAATGTTGCCAATGTGAGGGACATAAATAATTATAATAAAAACTTAATCCGGATTAGAAAACTTCTTAAAATCTGTAGTCAAGTCCAGACTCCGATGCAAACAGTTAGTAGCCTTCAGCTATTAGGTGACATGTCTTTGAATTGAACCTCATTGGTCACCCTGGCAAGACTTCAGTGACCCATACAAATACAGAGAGGAGAAAGGTTCCTTCTTATGGTAATGAGCATTTCAGTATGAGATGTGGAGAGGGTTACAATCAGCATGCACACACACATGTTCTTCACTAACTAAAATATAAAGGCATGGCCACTTTTAGAAAATTAATTTGGACTTTTAGAAAATAAACTCTTAAAACACCTTTTAAACATTTTGGAATAAAATGGGCAGTTTCTTTTTCTCAATAAGCCTAATTTTGATTACACAATATTTTCACGCTTTTTGCTTAATTTGACAAAATGATCATTTGATTGTAATTATTCTTTAACTTTTAGATTTCTTTTTTTCCAGCTCACCTTACCAATATCGGTTTCTCTTCTGTAACCAGGTACACAAATTATAAAAAAAATTTTTTAGAGAAGAACTGTTGGTTGTGATAGAAATGATGCCACAATAGAGCAACAGAAACCTTTGTAAAAATTGATTTCTCTTATGATGGATTTTCTTTGTCTGGATGAAGCAATAAGTGAAGTAAAAATTTATACATAAGACTCATGACAAATGGAACAATTTTTTTTGAGACAGTTTTAATATATATATATATATATATATATATATATATATACACACACACACACACACAGTGGGTACAGAAAGTATTCAGACCCCCTTAAATCTTTCACTCTTTGTTATAGTGCAGCCATTTGCTAAAATCATTTAAGTTCTTTTTTTCCCTCATTAATGTACACACAGCACCCCATATTGACAGAAAGACACAATTTGACATTTTTGCAAATTTAATTAAAAAGGAAAAACTAAAATAACACATGGTCCTAAGTACTCAGACCCTTTGCTCAGTATTTAGTAGAAGCACCGTTTTGATCTAATACAGCCATAAGTCTTTTTGGGAAAGATGCAACAAGTTTTTCACACCTGGATTTGGGGATCCTCTGCCATTCCTCCTTGCAGATCCTCTCCAGTTCTGTCAGGTTGGATGGTAAACGTTGGTGGACAGCCATTTTCAGGTCTCTCCAGAGATGATCAATGATCAATCCTGAGCACTCCCTGAGGATATCCCTGTACTTGGCCACATTCATCTTTCCCTCGATTGCAGCCAGTCGCCCTGTCCCTGCAGCTGAAAACCACCCCCACAGCATGATGCTGCCACCACCATGCTTCACTGTTGGGACTGTATTGGACAGGTGATGAGCAGTGCCTGGTTTTCTTCACACATACCGCTTAGAATTAAGGCCAAAAAGTTCTATATTGGTCTTTTAGCAAACTCCAAGGGGCTTTCATGTGTCTTGCACTGAGGAGAGGCTTCCGTCGGGCCACTCTGCCATAAAGCCCCAGCTGTTGAAGGGCTGCCGTGATGGTTGACTTTCTACAACTTTCTTCCATCTCCCGACTGCATCTCTGGAGCTCAGCCACAGTGATCTTTGGGTTCTTCTTTACCTCTCTCACCAAGGCTCTTCTCCCCCCGATAGCTCAGTTTGGTCGGATGGCCAGCTCTAGGAAGGGTTCTGGTCATCCCAAACGTCTTCCATTTAAGGATTATGGAGGCCACTGTGCTCTTAGGAACCTTAAGTGCAGCAGATTTGTTTTTGTAACTAATCTGTGCCTTGCCACAGCTCTGTCTCTGAGCTCTTCAGGCAGTTCCTTTGACCTCATGATTCTCATTTGCTCTGACATGCACTGTGAGCTTTAAGGTCTTATATAGACAGGTGTGTGGCTTTTCTAATCAAGTCAAATCAGTATAATCAAACATAGCTGGACTCAAATGAAGGTGTAGAACCATCTCAAGGATGATCAGAAAAAATGGACAGCACCTGAGTTAAATATATGTGTCACAGCAAAGGGTCTGAATACTTAGGACCATGTGATATTTCAATTTTTATTTTTTAATAAATCTGCAAAAATGGCAACAATTCTGTGTTTTTCTGTCAATATGGGGTGTTGTGTATACATTAATGAGGAAAAAAAATAACTTAAATGATTTTAGCAAATGGCTGCAATGTAACAAAGAGTCAAAAATTTAAGGGGGTCTGAATACTTTCCGTACCCACTGTGTATATATATATATATATAAATTATTTATATATAATGTAACAGCTGAGACATAAGAAAAAGAAGCATTCAAAAAGAAATATACATATGCACATTGTCTCTGCCACTCTACACCAATTTTATAACAGGTTTTATTCAAGACAAAATATTATTTAATATCAGAGAATCATAAATACATTATACCAACCAAACAAAATTTTATGGGTTAAATTGAGTAGAAATAGCTTTTAACAATTGCAGGTCATCAGTTTTTGCAATGTAATAAACTGTTTCTCTCTTATTTTCTCTCTACTAATACAGTCTCTTCACAGGCTTAAATCTGGGATACACACATCCATGCTCCTCTCAGGGACTGAAGTTTGTTAATCGGATTTCCACTGTGTGACATGTGACATTGATCTGTGATTCATTTCAGTTTATAACTTATGGTAAATCAGAGGATCAGGGCCTGCATTGATTGTAAGCTTTTAACGCCATGCTGTTCACTCTCTGGGAGGGAGAAGAAAGACATTGTCAAAATCCACTTTCACACTTTCAAATGATAAGTGTGTGTTTATGTAATCCCCTGCTAAAGCATCTATCCATCTCTTCTACTGATAGAGGAGTAGATTGCACTTTACAGCTTTTGTTCATTACAGCAAATAACCTTTTTGGCGTCCACCAAAGCTGTGCTATAGAGCTTGAAACCAGAAAATCATGTACTATACTTTTAAATGAGAGCGAATAATAGTCTACTCCCATGTCTTTTGGACATGATGCCATACTGACTATAATAAGACCCTCTCTGAAAGAAAAAGAAAAAAAGAGAGAGAGACTTTAGCTGCCAGTGTGAATGGTCCGGAATACACTGGTTAAAGTGATGACAGCTTTTACAGGAAGTTGTAGACATCTTGCTGCGGTCACCTTCAGCATTGCCCAGCAGACTCAGCGGTAGCTGTCTCGCCCTCAAACACGGCAATATAGGGTAAATACTGAGCTTCAGTGATCCGTAAACTCATTAAGGACCTTTTAATTAAACGTCAGGTCATCAGCATGCAAGACACTGAGATCAAGCCTGCAGAAAGCTTTGGATGTCTCACACAAAGGAGATCTTTGAAGTATATAATGAAGGTGTTAATCAGAAGGGATGGATCTAATTGTGAGCCCTACCCTTCTCACACTGTAAGAGACGTCCTTGGTTCAGCCTCAGGCTGTCGGGACACACTTCAGGCATCATCAGAAACTTGGGGTCAGACTTAAACTATCGCTTTGTCTGAGATCAAAAGAGAAACTTATTGTGTACTTGTAGAAATGCTGAGTAGCTCAAATGATAAGGTTCAGAAGTTTCTTGACTGAAAAAAATAAATAAAATAAAATAGGTGGTGGTTCACAAAATTTTACATAAATGGAACATTCTGCGTTCATTTCAAGTTAAACTCAGAAAAAAACCCTCATTCCTCGTTTTGTTGAAAAAATTGTGAAAAAAAATAAATAATTATTAATAAATCTGGGATACAGTGGAGCGCTTATGAAAGACATTAGTGGGACCAATCCTTAAATGTTAGAATACTAACTGTTCAAAGAAATACATAAAAAAATAAAATAAATAAAATTACCTTTCTGACCTTCTCAGGGTAAAAGTTTAAGCCTTTTATGCCAACCATTATTCCCATCTTCAGTGTCACACGATCCCTCGGAAATCATTCTAATATACTGATTTGCTGCTCAAGATACATTTGAAAACAGCTGCTTCATAATTTTGTGGAAACTGATCCTTTTTTTTTCTTCTTCATTTTTTTAGGGTTCTTTGATATGAACAGCATTTTTTTTTTATAGAAACTATATTTAACATTGTACATTACACTTTTATGACTTAATGCATTAAATGCATAATTTAATGCATTAAGTTCATATTAATACATTTAATTCATGATCGATCGAAAGATTTGAAAAAAAAAGAAAGATTTTTCTGTGCCTATGTGTCTGAAATCCGTAAAAAGCTCCTTCAATAAAAAAAAAGAATGAAAAAAAAGATCAATAATTAGAGAGAAGGGTAATGAAGCAAAACCTACCTATATCATAGAAGCTGAGTCAGTGCAATAGAAGCAGTTTAATTTGTGCCTCCAAAGTCAATGAGCCACTAGAAAATGAGAGAGGGGGTTAAGACAGAGAGAAGGAGGAGAGAAGGGCAGCCGGGGAAAGACTGTGCTGTCTGTGTAATTTTAAAAGGCTGTAAGACCATCATAAACATTGTTTGAGAGTCTCTTGCTAGAGTTTTGTCATTTGATTGTTTGATAACAATTTAAAGGCTGCAGATTTATTTGAAATAATCAAACAAGAACTTTGTGGGTTTTTCTGGTGGGCATCTTATATACTGCAAACTAAAAGACTCAGTGACTTAGGCTACATAAACTAAAGCATAATGCTCTGTTAAATTCACATCTGTTCTAACACAATAACATTGTTTTTTTTTTTTTTTTTTTCATAGACAATCATGTTTTAATCAATGTCTGTGTTGTATTTCAGTTGTTTATTGGAGGCCTGCAGGAGTAAACATTAAGGTAAAAATGAATATAATTGCTGTTTTGTTCCTCCCTGGTCTTTTGAGAAAGGTCAGAGCAAAGGAGGTTTCTAATTAGGATGCTCCATTAAACCCAGAGCCATTTTACCTTTCATTGCATGTAACATGACACTGAGGAATAATGGCGACAGATTGTTGTAAATACTGTTTGCTTTGTTCATTGTAAAACACCTCAGTCATATTTTACAAGGTTTAAACAGTCTGCAGCTGTGAGAAACAACTGAGAGAAATGAACCCGTTTTGCAGGGAATTTCAAAAAGTTCTTTCTGAAGGACTTACCCAAACATAAGTTCAACCACAGTTATTCTGTTTATTGAATTTCTTCTATATGAGGAATTTGACACAATGACTGCGTAACTAGGTCAATGATATGAAACTGTTTAAAAATGAGTTTATTAATTACCTTAAAATATACATAACATACATAATATTATACCTTTTTTACATTTTTTTATTTTCTATTCATTATATAAAATAGTTGGAAACAGTTGTCCTGCTTATTTCAGGATTCTTTGATAAATAAACATTGTTTATTAAAAATAGATATTTTGTGTTACAATATACAATACTATTCAAAAGTTTGGGGTCATCCCAGTTCAGTTTTTTCTTTCTAGCATATTATAATATTTCTGAAGGATCATGTGCCATTAAAGCGTGAAGTAATGGCTGATGAAAATTTGATGTTTACTTCAATGCGTTAGTACGGAGCCCCGCACATGACATGCAAGAAAAATTAAATCAATTGTGGGCACGATTTACTAATCCATTCCCTCAATGTACTAAAACATGCACACTATTTATAAATCGAGTGAATTAAATAGTAAATCGAGGGAATGCAATAGTAATCGTGTGAACATTTTAGTACATTGAGGGAATTAATTGTAAATTGTATCAATTTCTAAGTGTAAATTGTTTCTACACATTTTTAATTAATTAATTAATTAATTAATTAATGTATTTTTTTTATATCACTGCTTACTAACATTTAAAAAACAAGAACAAGAACTTTATTCAACTTAAAGTTGGATATTTATTAATGAACAATACATTATACTTATTAAATTAATAATAAAATAATGCAATAAGACTTTTTTTCCCCCTTCAAAAGTATAATTATCTATGAACCTTTTCGCTCTGAGAGATATACTGGAGTGAAAAAGTGACAACTCAGTCTCATAATTCAATGTCAGAAAGGATTTTTATTTTTTTCAAAATGTTATTGACAGATTTTCAATCACCTTGCATTACATAGCCTTCACCCAAGTAAGCTTAATGAGAATTTTGAGAATTTGGTTCTGGCCACAGGTGTGTGGAAGCTGTCATATTTCTGGCGTTTCGGTGCCCGTCAAATATGACCCTGTTTTTGTTTTCATAAGACTCAATGTGGCCTCTGAGAATAACATAAGATAAAAATACCTGATTGTTTAACACTGCTTTCACTGTCACATTAAAACACACAGACTCAAATGGGAAATTGGAGTAGGAATGTTTGCAGCGGCAGAGTGGAGTTTATGATTTCTGGAATCTTCGGTGTCCTTGGGGCAGAGACGGATTAGCCCCTGTATCAAACAGGATCATGAGTTAAGAGAGAGGGACCGTGACAAAGCTGGAAAATGGGAAGAGGGGAGCTCTGCTGTCCCTCAGCTGTCCTTTCTGTGACCTCTCTCTTTCCTGCCACCGCTAGGAGAAAACCCATTACATTCCACAAAGCATGATGGGTGTTTGCTAGATGCTGCCCTTTTGCACTGATCTGAGACCTGCTCCTCAGCTTTTCTTATAATGTAAATGGATTTGGCCAGTATCATGATTTGGCTGATCTTAGATCAGGTAAAATGAGTTTGTGATGTGTTGTCGGTGTCAGGCAAAACGGCACACATTGCGGAATGTGCAGATGGAATCGATTAAGCGTCTACTTTTAATCTCCTGAGCGGGAATTTATTTGATCATTGGAACACTTGTCAAATTAGAGAGCACTGTAATTATTGTATTCCATGGGCTTACAGCTTGTCTGAATGCGTGCGCTGAAATATTATTTTATGAGGGTGTCATCCGCTTACTCGATACTCTTTTTAAAGATTCCCATCTTTATATTTGAACTCTTCTTCCCCTTCAATACTTCAAAAGTGCTTAATGCCACTTTTGAATCGGGACTATACTGTCTCGAGCTGGTATACAATTTAAATGGGCTGATCATTCTGTCATTTACTCACTTCATACAACAGTAGGAGAGTTTCTGAAGAATGACCTGGCCTCTCTTTTCAATATAATGGAATTGAATGAGGCATTTCAAGCTCCCGAATGACATAAATGCACAGTTTCATAAAAGTAATTCGTTTGATTTATGCGCTATAAAGGCACCAAGCATTTTTCATAGTCCAAAATACCTTTGCAGCGGTATACTGGTACTGAACATCCCGATGCTGGAAGTGGCATCTAGATGAATATGTAAAATGAATATGTGCCACATGTTTGAAATCATATACAGTATGTAAAAATAATCATATAATTAGTGTGCAATTAATAAAACATGAACTTCTCTTGAAGTCTGACACTACATTTTTATCATTCAAGAAGCTATTTCACATACATCACAATAAAGAAGACAATTACAATGCTGACTTTTAAAAATGTATTTCTACTGGACCTATAACCTTTATTATTTTCATCAGAAATGCTAAGATTTGCTTTCTTTTACTGTAGCACTTTTATATGTCTCGTTGGCCTTGTGTAAGTTGTGTTGTGCCAGCTTCTGTCATGCAGTCTTCCTCAAAAGCCTTCAAAGAAAAGCCAGTTTTCCACAGTCTCAAACTTGCATACCCTTTTTGGAGGTTAAACCCAATGACAACCTACCTCTTGCTTTTTCCTTATCTCTCGCCGTCATTTCTGACACCCACAGTGCCTTGCTGCAGCTCCCTGTGGTCCCGTATCTAATATTTCTGAAGAGCGCAAGAGGCCTTTCAATACTCTCCTCACCTGCCTCCTTTAAAATCCGATAGCAAAATCCGTCCGCACAGCCCCCCCTCGCGTCCTGGATCAATACTGTCAACAGGAGCCCAAGTGTGTGCCGATACACTTTTATCGATGTGCTTTCCCAGCTTAAGCACCAGAGGAAATCACGGTAGCAGGGGGTTCTTGAGTTTGAAGCAACCCAGGATGGAAAGGGTTTCTCTGGGTCAGGGAGGTGCAGTTCAGCCCCTGTAAGCGAGAGTGATTGAATCCCTTACAAAGGTCCGGAGCTCTGGGTGATTGTGATTAAGCACTGGAGTCGTGTCGAGGGCCGTTTCTTGTCCTTTACCCAGCAGTGCTTGTTAATGTTGCTTTGGTCTTTGATGATGAAGCAGCGTGGGGTTGAAGCCGGAAAACAGTTCTGACTGAGTAAAAAGTGATTTTAGACTTCCAGTGGATTTGACTTAAGGCTTACTGCTCTGGACATACCTTGTTGTTACAATTGTGTAAACTGGGCAATGAGCGGCAAAAGGTTTTTGAGATATAGATAGACATTTAGTGCAATGTAATTTCCTAAATAAACAGCACAAGGTTACCATATAGAAATTACCATTGCAGACTGCATGCTCTTAAAATATAATCAGATAATTTGCCATTTTTTAATGACAAGGCAAGGTTAGTTCAGCTTGTAAAATGTCATGTGGTTCAAATAATAATTAATCCAAATAAAAAATGAACAATATTTGTTTAATAAAACAGAACACAATATAATGTCCTGATTGATTGATTGATTGATTGATTGATTGATTGATCGATTGAAATTCAAAGTTAAGGAAGTTGTGTCAGATTTTTACATGATGGTTACACGACATTGTTAACTTTAATACTTTCTTTTTGCAAAAAACATTTTGTTATAATCAATATGTACCAATGTGAAAAAACCCTGATTAAACTAGTTTTTTAAAGAATTTTCTATTTCTTTATCATAGATAACTTTTTCCTCATCTTTTTTGTCATCGAACTGTTAATTATGATGAACGATGTAATGCAAACATTTCAGTATAACTTAGCATTGCAGTTTTACTTTTGCTCTGTATGAGGAGATTTGAAGGTGATTATATAGGTCAAATCTTTTTCTTATAAATCGTCTTTAAATGTTACTCATCTTTTAAAGCCCACACACATGAATATCCCCTGCTCTCAGCAATGGGCGATGTGGAGGAGTTGGCTGACATTACATATATGTGTGTTTTTACTGAAGTGCTTTTCATGTTCATGTCAACCAATTCACTTAACCTTTCCTTTTTTTCTTGCTTTTTTATTTCTTTATTTCTTTTTCCTCTAGAGTCTGTAGAGTCCAGGAAAGTGAGCAAATGTTTTTGAAAAAGTTTTGATTGTCTTTGTAGTATACAAAGCTTTCACAGAGTGTGTATATATCTGTCTGTCTTTGAGCACTATTTCAGGGAACTGACAGCACTGAGACAAAATAAATAGATGAACTGATGAACTCTGCCAGAATAGAAAAGGCAAACAAAACCACCAGCGATATTTTAGCAATGGCATGAGAACATTTTACACTAAGTAATTTATAGAGCTTCTTAGTTTCTGTTCAGGAATAAATTTACAACAAGAGGATGTGCTCGTGAATAAGAAAACTATTAATATTCCCTCTATGAAGCACAGGGTTTGATTAGTTTTGCACGTCTTTTGATTAATAGACACCCATTTCCATTTCTGTTTCTTCATCAGACATTAGAGATAGATGTTTTATATTAAGAGAAAGCTTTAAGCTGTGTAGTTTTTCAGTGGCGTCCTTGAAGCTTTTATCTGGGCCATCCTTTGATTTAGCACCTTTGTTTTATTCATGCTAATATGTGTGTTAATTCCTTTTCAGGTGCACAGAGATGTGTTTATTTCTGCACAGCTGTAAACATTTCAGTGATGTTGACATTAATGTGCATCTCCCAGTTGATAAAACAGAGGAGCCACCAGCTTTGAGACTCTCAGAGCATTTATTCATAAAGTGGCCAGAGGAGAGCAAAGCTTACCACTCAAAGAGAGAGCAGAGGTAAGCTCCATAAATATAACACACACACACATACAGTATCCCCTTTTAAACCACACTGGCTTAGAGCTGAAGTGTGAGCCTAAGGCAGGGTTTGCTCTCCTTATTGTAAAATATGGTTGTAATAAACAGACTCTGAATGCTGTTGGGACTTCTGGGACGGTGGAGAAGACCCCACCTCAGACCCCACCTCCACAAGTGAATTTCTGTGCTTGCTCAGGCTGGTTGGGTGAAAACAAAGAAAATCTATTTCTCAGTATTTTTGCATAAGAAATGCGTAAGATATTAAGATTTCTTTGAAGAGAATATGTATATTTTAATTAAAGCAAGACATACAGGCAAACCCCCCCCCCCCAAAAAACATCCATATCATATCTTCTTCTTTCAGTTTAGTGAAATTAAAATATACAAATCGAACATATGTGTTTATTTTATCACTTTATCTGTTTGCATCTGTAGATTTCAATTACAATACATGTCTTTAAAGTTTGCTTTCTCTTGTTACCAAATCCAAGCCTTTATTCTGTGATCTTCATCTCCATCCCGAGCAGTGAGTCCAGCGACCATAAAAGGCTCAAATAGCATTATAAAAAGTTTATTTCTCAGACTAGATCACTCAGTGCGCATGCGCAGTCCTAAAAGCACGTCTCAGAGCGCTAACTGTTTCTATAGCAACCGGCACTTCTAACGACAGCTGCAGTGACGTGCTGACTTTACCAATTAGCGATTGTTTTTTTAATTCAGAAGGCGGGACTTCCTGCGATTGAGCGGCCATATGGAGCGTTGCATTTTTTTCCCCTTTCGCACACTTGAATGAGTTCACGGGTGGATCGGGAAAATAATCTGGATAATATTTTCTGCTATTAACAACATCAATTCTGCACTGCACCTTACACAAACATACTGTATTCTGCCAGAGAGGACTGGGGCTGCAACTCATCTTCATTTGGATTACTTTTGGTACAGGTTTTGACAGTTTTGCAATAAATAAATGTAATTATAATAGAATGTATATGCTATTCGAAATCGCTTGTTGATAAAATGCTAAAAATGCATCGATACAAATGAAGAGTTCAGATGCAAAAACCTCTAAATGCCATCTGAAATTTTCATCTAAAATTAGGATTTTTATCAGGCTCCTATATTTATGTTCAGTTATTTCACTTTAATAGCCTGGAAAAGGACCTTTACATTGCCATTAAAGTAAAATGAGTCAACCTAAGCATAGTAACTTGATAAAAATCCTAATTTTAGATGAAAATTTCAGATGGCACTTAGAGGCTTTTGCATCTGAACTCTTCAAATATATTGATACAAAAGATATGTAAATGTTTTAATGGTTTTTTAAACTAAAAATACGTAGCTATTTGTACGTTTTAAACATTGAAATACGTCTAAATTGTACATTTTAGCATCAATAAAAACGTACAAAAATGTATGTTTTGTGCTTGTAAATATTACGTATTAATACATAAGTTACGTATGTATTAATACGTAATATTACGTTTTAATACATAAGTTAAGGTTATACATGAGACCAGACTGGCCTAACAGAAGTTTAAGAAGGAAAGATGCTCACCAAATAAATGCACATTATTGTCACCAAAAAAAAAAAGACAAACAATCATATTATACCAAATAATGTAATGGATAAATGCATTGTGGGAAATGGGCATTAGGCTGCACTGTTGGATGGATGTGTGGTAGAGTCTTATCTGATGGTATCTAGTTAATCAGACAATGCCCAAAGTTGAAGCGTTCCCTTAGCCGATGCATAATCCAACTATTTGAAATGAATTCACTCCAAATGAACAGTTCTTATGAAGTGTGAATACAAAGGTAAAGCATTAAACATCCCAGTTGCATGCAATACATTGTTCACATGCCAGCTGCACCATGTCAGTGTTTTAACAAGTTCACTTAAAGCAAGTGAAGTGTAAAGCTGAATAAACAAGCAACAAAACACTGTTCCAGCATTCATTCTGCCAGCCAGGAAATCAAATAACACAGTCGAAACTTTGCACAGATTGTTTTCAGAAATCCAGGACATTAAATACAGCGGAAGCTTCACTTAGAATGAAGTTTCTAAACAATGCTGTAAATAACCACAGAATGGTGTATCAGGGCTTGTTCTGGTGGAACAACTGAGTGATCAGATAGTCCGGGCTTGATTTAGTGCCTGCTCCAAACTTCCCAGCAATTCCCAGGCCGATTCAGAAACAAGCACAATAGATAATCAAGTGTAATTTATATTCATGGCAGCGTTTGTATGTGTCATGAGCATGAGATATCACTCAAGTATATCTGTGTCATACAGGAAGCCATGTTTGTGTGTGTGTGTGTGTGTGTGTGTGTGAGAGAGAGAGAGAGAGAGAGAGAGAGGTTGTTAAATTGAAAATAGATAGAGAAAACAGATAAATCCATGACTGCACTGAAGGATGTTATGTCTATACGTTAGAGATATATTTCACCAAACATCTGTGTCAGTGCATATTGAATGATATGGTTGCCTTAACTTTGGTCTGTCTGTTTGGTGTTAAATAATGCATAGGTATCAATGCAAACAATGTAGCTGCAAGGATCTTGGCCTGTCTGGTCATGGTTTGGATAAAAACAAAACCTTTCAAACTCAGTCTAGAAGAGCCACCTGCCTTCCCAGCTACCCCAAAAATAAAGCACAACAATCACCATTCAGCACTACAAGTAATTGCATGTTAAACCTTTCTTTGCATCACTGGCTGCCAGTTTTTGCTCAAATCGAGTTTGAGACTCTTAGACATACACAACAACTCCTGCCTCTGTAACTTCCTACCTATAGTACCCTAATTGCAAAATCTGCATTCCCTCCAAAACCCCGTGGTTCACTTTCTGAACTTTCACTGTTTCTTCACTGTTGGAATGATCATTTAAACCTATCCAGGACATCCGAGTCCCTTGCAATTGTTAAGAAATGTCTAAAGACACATCCCCTCTAGGAGACCTTGACTTGACTGGACTTGACTGGGCAAACAAATTATTATTCAGTTCTGTAAAAAAAAAAAAAAAAGATCAGGAGCCGACATCCCTTCAGTGGGCCCTTGATTCAGTCCTGTTAAGAAGAAGAAAAAAAACAATTACATTTATGTATTTATTCATTCATTCATTCATTCATTCATTTATGGCATGGCATTTTTAATTTAATTTAATTTAATTTAAACTTATTAAGATATAATCAGATTGAAACAGTTGCATGTATTATATAGCTTTTAAAACTTTTTACTTTTAGTGTTTTCATTACCATCTCTCACTTTCATTTTTACTTTGGTACTTCTCTAACCAATTTTAATACTTAGAATTCACAGAGTTTTCTTAGAATGCAATGCTTATATTACATATTGAAGTCTATCTGAATAAAAGTCTCTGCAATATGTATGAATTTAAATGTAAATACAAAAACACAAAGACACTCGGAATGCACGAAAGCACTTGACCAGCAACACAATGTTCTGCTTAGTTTAGTCTGAATGGACTTCAAGGGCCAAACCAGTTAATTCAAGGTCAAACCTAATTCAGAGTCTGAAACTTATTCAAAGTTCCCTACACAGGAGGGTATCCAACAAAGTATCAAACTTAATTAGTGCTTAAGCCCCCTCAACTCTTTAGATGAAAGAAGGTAATTTAACCTGTCTGGGACAGAGCGAGAACAAAATGTTGGACGCCTACACACCTGTGAGAGATTCCCAAAGCTCTGATCCAGTTAAAACCTGTCTCTCCATCTCTCCATCTTTCCCCCGCTATCTTTAATCCTTAGTCCTAAATGATGATGACAGCTCAAAACAGATTTGAAGGAATTCATAAGATGAGAAAAAAACAGAGACCAATTTAACACAGTTGGAGCTTTTGTTGTTGCAGACATGTCGCAGAACGGCACTGTTTGTTCTGCATACTCTTACAGATAAAAGCTGGGATTCTCATCGAGCTCAGCATCTCCCATAATCCTTTGCTGCAGAATGATAAACTGCTGTAGGGTGTTTCTAGAATACATGGATGTAGTTTCTAGAATACTCGAGTGGGGAGCGGAGGAATCAAGGGTGCTATATGGTCTCTTCAGGGCAGTTCAGCTTGTCATAACAACTCACATCTTCCTCTTCAACTCACATTTTCTTTCTCCCTCTCCACCTCTCCCTCTCTTTTCCTCTGTCTCTTGCTTCATGTCAGCCGTTAATTGTGTTTTGATGTTCTTGCAGACTTGTGATGGTGCTTCTACCCTTTCAAGCCCAAATACAAGCGGAGAGTTGTCCATTCACACGAACACACACACACACACACACACACACACAGTTGTCTCTTCAAATATGCATCAAACCTGCTGTCACCTCACAGACACGCAAGTATGCATGCTCTTTTGCATACATCCATATTCTATTTCACTATCGTCCATTATTATTTGTCCCACCGATTTCCTGATCGGTTTCATCCTTCGCTGTTTTTCGGCAACCCCTGATCTCATAGACTCACCCGTCACCACACACGCACACACAGTCAGCCAGTGCTTATGTCAGATGCAATGATGTCAGATGAGGTCTTTGCATGTGAAGTGTGTGCATGTTTTAAGCGATTCCCCAGCTCCTCTGTCCCTGACCCCCTCTCGCACTGCTGTGGAAGTAAATATTTGCACGCAATCATGAACTGTTGAGGGTTGCCTGGGACCCACAAGCCCTTGGTGCATTAAATATTAAACACCATAGATACAAGTAGGGATGGAGAGGGAAAAGTGTGGGAGGATGGATGGAGATGTAAACGGCTTGTTCAAAAGGGATGGACAGGATGAATGCATGATTTTAGGTGTATATATATATATATATATATATATACATACATATAATACAAAATATATAATTACAAAATAAATGTAATCAGTTGCAGTTACTGAGAAAAAATGTGTAACTGATTTATAATTACAGTTGCTTATGAAAATGTTAACGATTACAAAGGGGGTTACATCTGAATATTTTCATACAGACCCATAGATTGGTTGCTCTAAAATATTAGATGCCGATTTTTAATATATATGGGTTTATTTACTGTATATGCTTATTTTTTTTTTACATGAAATGTTTTTTCCGAAGCCATTGTTAGATGGCAGTATTTCCTGTCATGGCTATGCAAAGATTTGACTTCAGAAACAGTTTCTTATAAATAACACTATTTCTTGTTATGTATTTAACCTCAGATATCAAAGTAAAAAGAGACGCTAAGTCTGATTTTGTGGTGGCTGTGCTTTAAAATGAAATGCAACATTATAATCTTAATTCAAGTGATGAAGAATTTTGAAAGTCTGGCAGTAATCAGTGTTAAATACCACTGTAATGTTTGGAAATTATAAACAGTTGAAAACATTCACTAGAAATTCAGAAAAGTAATCAATATGTAATCAAATGTAATTGGTTACATTACTTTAATAAAGTAATTTAAATAGCTACACTACTTATTATTTTAAATAAGGTAACTTGTAATCTGTAACCTATTACATTTCCGACGTAACCTTCCCAACACTGTGTACATATATAATTTTTAAAGAACTTTTTTTAGTTATAGTAATATATTTTTATTGATATATTTTAAAACATAATTTATTCCTGCGGTACGACTTTTCCATCATCAGTGTCACATGTGTCACACCCCTGTGGACTGTTGATTGTGGTTTCTCCCTCTGTGTCCATATTTGGTTATGTTCCTATTTTCATTATTATTTAATCCCCTTCATTGTGCTCATCCTTCTGCCCTTCGCTAACTACCCTATATTAGTTCCTGTAACTTGTGTTCTAGTTTGTTGGTTATTGTGAATGTTACTCTGTGCGTGTGTTCCTACCCTGTTTGGATTTTACCTTTTGTAGATTAATTAAAGTGTTATTATATCCTTCGTCGTCCTTCTGGTGAGCAACAAATCCCCTTTGACCATCGGCCCCATTGAGGAGCATCTCACCAGTCCCACTCCAGAAACCAGAGTCCAGCTAACCATCACCCTGCTGAGCAGAGCCTAAGCCAGAGCCCACCGTAACCGACGAATCATCTCCGAAGAGAGCGACTGAACTGAGGATCACCTCAGCGCTTGAACTGGACCCGTCTGATCAGGTGCGAGTGCTGGCAAATGAGTGTGCACTGGTGGCAGATGCAAGAGGGCTTTGAGGAAAGCCCCACCCACTGCACCACCCCTGAGGGTGAGTTGCCGGTGAACTCTGGGGAATCTATTGACTTAAATAGTGGATTTATATGCGGACACTCTAAAACCCCAACCCACCCTCCCTCTCCTGCGTCATTATCACTGCTGCCTCAGCCCTGCCATCATCTGCCACTTTGCTGCTGCTTCCTGTATGCCCCTTTGCTCACCTTCAGCCCTCCATCTGTGTGGTGGGATCACCGCGGGTCTGCCAGTCTCCATCGTTGTCATGGCTGTTGGATCCCTTGTCTCCTCCTCCAGCCTCTGAGTCCCTGATTCTGCCTAGTCCCTTTGACCCAGAGGCTCCACCATTGCTCCTACTGTAGCTCCCTCATCTCCACCGTGGCCCAATCGTCCCTCCGGCTCCGCCTTGGTCAGTCATCGACAATCCGCTGTCTCTGTACTCTACTCCTCTGACTACACCTCGTCTGTCAGGCTCTTCCTTCCCTCCACCCCTACCTCAATCATTGATGCAATCTGCTCCGCCTTGGCCCTCCGGATCCTTGGTGTTGCCCTGGCTCATCGGCTCTCCTTCTCTGTCTCGGGCTCCTCCACCACCTGCTCCGCCGCCGTCAGTCGCCCCCCTGAAGTTGTCAGCCCTTAATCCACCATGGCTCCTCCCTCTGTTGTCACCTCACTGGACTCTCTTGGTCGTCCTCCTACTGAGAGTCTGTTCTCCACCAGAACCTCCACCTGTCTTGTCAGCTCTTTGCCTTCCCCCATCACCATCCCACATCCACTCCTTTTTACTCCTCCTAAGTCCCCCTCCATCCCTCCCTTTGTCTCCAAGGCGCGAGGATTTTTTTTTTTTTTTTAAAGTTTGGACTTTACCTTTTGTGGATTTATAAAAGTGTTATTGTATCCTTCATCTTTGTCATCCTGCCTGATCTCTAGCACACCAAACCATGATTAGGGGTTAGGGGTTGGAAAATGTCATTTGCACAATATAAAACCATTACTACTATAGAAAGTCCTCATATTAGTAGGTGCAGTAACGTGTAAATGTACATATATATTGTATGTCTATAGGCTACAGCAATGGAGTGCCATTGAACCACTTCACACCATATTTTGACTGCAGGCAGTACTGTAATTTCCAGACCTGCAGTGGAGCTGCAGAAACTCTCCAGAGGCAAACTATGCAGTTCTCTTACGAGAGCTCTCTCGTACTGCGTCTTAGCTAAGACGCTACGGGAAAAGTCTCTTTTCACGAAATACTGAAGCAAAAAATTATCCTTAATTTTGTATTTTTGTAAAGCGCATTTGCAGCAGTACACAGCCATAGGCGAGACGGCTTGCTCGCTCATTGGCTTGTTCTGCGGCAACTGCACAGCCTATCGAGCGCAGGCTGATGCAACATCAGACCAATAAGGGCGCTTCGCGCCCTTCTTGCCACTTCCCGCCAAAACGGGTGTGGCCAAACCTATAAAAGGAGCTCGAAAAGGCTGACTCACCTGATTTTCCATCTCTTCAGCGAAGCTCACGCATCGCTGGATCACGAGGAAGCAAGCGCCGTCTGGAAGAGCATATCAGCAGGACGAGCCATCCTGAAGCCGCTGGCACTGCCGCCTTCCACTGCCGTTCCTGCTGCGCTATCCGGCGCCCATATCCTTTATAATCCTTGTTCTGTGATATTCTGTGTGTGTGTTTGCCCTGCGACGCACATTCACAAAAGAGCTGCGTCTTTTTAAAGATGCCTTCGTGCGGCTCGTGCAGAACCCCACTCAGCGAAGGAGATCGTCATGTCATCTGCGTCTCCTGTCTGGGTGAAGACCATGCAGCGCTCGCGCTCGCTGATGGCGGATGTCCTCATTGCGAGTTGATGCCTATGGTGACTCTGAGGACTCGCCTGGCATCCTTCTCGAAGCCTGCATCATCCGCTGCGCCGCTCGCAGCGCCTACCAGAACCGCCTCCAGCTCGGCCGAGCTCGCCGGTTCCCTCCGCTTCGCCGGTCTCCCCTGCATCGCTTCCCGATGCTCAGCGTCCGCTGCTTGCCGACGCGTCATCGGAGGAAGTGGATCTCAGGCCCGCGTCGGAGGAAGAAGACACGTGCTCTCTGCTTGCTTCGGGCAGTGAGGGTTGGGCGAGCTCCGTGGATCTCGCGCCCGCTGCTCAGAGGCCCAGCAGACGGGGGGATATCGATAAGGAGCTGATGCGTGTACTCTCGTTGGCCGCGGCGAGCCTCGGCCTCGAGTGGTCTGCACCAGCGCCCCCTTCACGTTCCCGGCTGGATGGTAGCTATCTTCCGGATGAGCGCTCTTCCTCAAGCTCAAAACATGCCCCTTTTCTTCCTGAGCTTCACGAAGAAGTGGCGAAGGCTTGGGACGCTCCATTCTCGGCGAGAATCCGCTCATCTGTTTCGTCAGCATTCTCCACACTGGACGGTGCTAAGAACAGAGGCTACCTGTCACTTCCGCCGGTGGAACAGGCTATAGCAGCGCACCTTTGCCCGCCCTCTGCTGGACGGCGGACTAAGGCGGCGTTGCCTTCCAAAGCCTGCCGCATGACGTCATCGCTGCTCGCACGGATATTCTCTGCTGCTGGGCAGGCTGCATCTGCGTTACACACCATGGCGACGCTACAGATTTTCCAGGGCGATCTTCTCCGCAAGCTGGATGAGATGGGACCTGAAGCGATCTGTCTCGCGGATCTGAGGAGTGCTTCGGATCTCTCCCTCCGCGCTACTAAGTCCGCTGCACAGGCCATGGGACGGGTTATGGCTTCCGCTACGGTGGCTGAGAGGCATTTGTGGCTGACGCTTTCTGACATCAAGGAGTCTGAGCGCGCTGCGTTTCTTGACGCTCCGCTAACTCCTGCCGGCCTCTTTGGATCTTCCGTCAACGAGTTTGTGGAGAGATTCGCCGAGGACCAGAAAGCTTCACAGGCGTTCAAGCACTTCTTGCCGAAGCGCTCCAGTTCTGCAGCTAGCCGCTCTAGACCGGCCCCACAGAGCTCTCAGTCACGCCCACCGCCTCCTGCTGCGCCATCACGACAGCATCAGCAACGCAGCTCGGGACCCCGTTCTCGCTCTTCGAGCCGTCGCCCCGCGCCGCGGGAGCCGCGGCAGAGGATTGCGGTGAAGCCAGACGCCCCGAAAGCATCCTAGCACTGCTGGGAAAGCGCCGGTGTTCGAGTTCCGCTGCGGCCGAGCTCTCACCCAAGCGCGCCGCTGTTGCAGTTCCAAGAGTTGCGACTGCCTCAGTGTCTTCTGCAATGCGCAAGCCTGCACGAGTGCCCGCTTGCCTGCACACAAAAGCCGTTATCACGGCTACCCAGATGTTTCACAAAAACAGTGTTTTTTCTGGTGTTCCGGCCACGGCCGATGGTGCTATAAATGTTGTGACGATGCCCACTCCTCAGTGCCCATCTCAACATGTAAGCACAGCCCTACACACAGGGCCTGCGCTCATAATGTCGACTCAAGTCGGTCGCGCACACTACATAGTAAACGTGCCCACCCCTCAGTGCCCACAATTACTATGTCACACGCGTCATGTGGTTTCTGTAAAAACGAAACCCGTGCACGCTCGTCCGGCCACGGCCGATGGTGCTTTAAATGCAGTGACGATGCCCACTACCCAGTGCCCATCCCCGCATGTAAGCACAGCCCTGCACACAGGGCTGGCGCACATAAGATCGACACAGATCGGTCGAGCGTGCCGCATAGTAAACGTGCCCACTTCCCAGTGCCCACATACACTATGTCACTTACGGCGCGGGGCTTCTGTAAAAACGAGGCCCATGCACGTACATTCTGCACAGGCAGACGGCGAGTTGGAAGTGGTAAAAGTGCACACATGCAGCCCACGGTTACTCGCAGATATATTGAGTCCCACGGGACCCGCTCAGCCTCCCTCCAGTCGGTTAAACGCCGGAACGGGGTCGAGGATGAGCGATCTGCCCGCTGTGATCAGCGCGCTCCCTGCCTCAGATGCGCAGCACACTCGAGCGCCGCCGTTGCCCAGTCAACAGAGCGCGTGTCACATCCAGCCCTTAGCCATTCATGCAGATGCATGGTCAGCGCTTCCAGGGGTTTCGGATTGGGTGCTAGGCATTATAAAGAGAGGCTACTCGCTACAGTTTTCTCGACGCCCACCGCGCTTCTCAGCGCGCGTCGAAACTACGGTCAAAACAGAAGTAGCACACATACTTCGGGCCGAAATATCAAAACTGTTGAGCAAAGGGGCTGTAGAGCCTGTGTCTCAAGCTCAAAGCGAGGGGGGGCTGTACAGCAGATACTTTCTGGTGCCCAAGAGAGACGGGGGTCTCAGGCCCATACTGGATCTAAGACAGCTGAACAAGGCATTGATGAAACGCAGTTTCAAAATGCTCACGACCAGGAAGCTCCTCGCGCAGATTCGCGGAGGGGACTGGTTCATGTCAATAGATCTGAAGGACGCGTATTTTCAAATACAGATAGCGTCAAACCACAGGCGGTTTTTGAGATTCGCCTTCGAGGGCCAGGCATACCAGTTTGCAGTCCTGCCATTCGGCTTGTCCGTAGCTCCTCGTACGTTTACGAGGTGCATGGATGCAGCGCTCGCTCCTCTCAGACTCAGAGGCATACGAGTGCTGAATTATTTGGACGACTGGCTGGTTCTGGCCCAATCACGAGCGGAGCTCGTGGACCACAGGGCCGTTTTACTCGATCACCTCGAGAAGCTCGGCCTCAGTGTCAATTGGGCGAAGAGTTCGCTGAACCCGAGTCAGACGATCCTGTTTCTGGGTATAGTTCTGAACTCGTGTTCCATGACGGCGCGACTGTCACCACAGCGCACGATGGGCATTCAGCGCGCAGCGAGTTCTTTCCGCTGCGGCGCGACTGTGTCGCTCAAACACTGTCAAAAGATGCTGGGTCTCATGGCCTCAGCATCTCCGGTTCTGCGGCTGGGCCTGCTCCGCATGCGCCCCCTGCAGTTCTGGCTGAAGGCTCGGGTGCCGCGCAGAGCGTGGGCGTCTGGCCGGCTGCATTTCAAGGTCGATCAGAGCTGTGTTGCGGCTCTAGCACCTTGGACAGCGAACGGCTGGTACCGATCAGGTGTAAGCCTGGGGACTTCCCCGAGTGTGAAAATGGTGTCGACAGACGCCTCCACTTCGGGATGGGGAGCGCTGCTCGAAGGCAGACCGTCCTTTGGCCTATGGTCAGAACGGGAAAAGCTCCATCATATCAACTGCCTGGAAATGCTGGCAGTGGAGAACGCGCTGACGCGCTTTTGTCCCCATATCAAGGATCACCACGTCGTAGTCCGTTCGGACAACATGTCCGTGGTGTCCTACATAAATCGCCAGGGCGGTCTGGGGCCCTGAAACCTGTACAGGCTGACGGAACGCCTCCTGATTTGGGCTCAACGCAACGTGCGCTCGCTGAGAGCAGTGCATGTGCCTGGACTGCAGAATCTGGGTCCAGACAGGCTGTCCAGAGGCAATGTCCCTACGGGCGAATCGTCTCTACACCCGCAAACAGTTCGGCTGTTGTGGGAGAGATTTGGCATGGCGGAGGTGGACCTCTTTGCGTCCCACGAAAACGCTCACTGCCCCGCATTCTTTGCCAAGAACGAAAGCGCGCTGTCACGGAAATGGCCGTGCTGCCCGCTTTATGCGTTCCCTCCCGTCTCCCTCCTTCCGCAGGTGATAGAACGGGTGAGAGAAACGAGATGTTCAATACTGCTTGTGGCACCTCTTTGGAAGAACCAACCATGGTTCCCAGATTTGATGCAATTAGCAGATGTCGCCCCATGGCCGGTACCGTTGAGGAGAGATCTCCTCTCGCAGGCCAGGGGCTCGATTTGGCACCCTCAACCGGAGTTGTGGTCCCTCCATGTATGGGCACTCAACGGTTACCCGCTGATCTCGCAGTGGGAGTGCTAAATACCATCACTCAGGCTAGAGTCCGTCGACACGACGTCTGTATGCCTCGAAGTGGTCGGTGTTCTCCAGCTGGTTCACAGCTCGAGGTTATTCACCCCTTAGTTGTGAGGTGACGGAGGTCCTCTCCTTCCTACAGGAGCTGTTGGATAAGGGCAGAGCCCCATCCACGCTCAAAGTTTATGTGGCGGCCATCGCGGCGTTTTCTGAAACGGCGTCCGGTCAGTCAATAGGAAGGAACGATTTAGTCATCCGGTTCCTCAGAGGAGCTAGGAGGCTGAATCCTCACAGACCTCCGTCAGTCCCTATGTGGGACCTCGCGGCGGTTTTGGAGGCCTTGAAGGGTCCCCCTTTTGAGCCTATCCAATCGGTTAGCCTTCAGCATCTGTCGTTCAAGACAGTATTCTTGTTGGCTCTTGCTTCTGTGAAGCGTGTGGGTGATTTGCATGCGCTCTCGGTGAGCCAGTCGTGCTTGGAGTTTGGGCCCAATGACTCAAGGGTCATACTCAAACCTAGGCACGGTTATGTGCCGAAATCCCTCAACACACCGTTTCGGGCTCAGGTTATTGCCCTGTCTGCCCTGCCGGTGTCAGGGGAGGATGGAGACTCGAGTCTTCTTTGCCCTGTCAGGGTTTAAAGAGCTTATGTGTCTCGCTCTGCTGCCTTTCGGCAGACGGAGCAGCTATTTGTCTCGTTCGGTGGACGTTCCAAAGGAATGGCTGTTTCGAGACAGACTCTATCCAGATGGATAGTTGACGCCATAGCGTTAGCTTACGCTTCCAGGGGCCTTCAGTGCCCGTTGGGCGTCAGAGCACACTCCACAAGAGGCGTCGCCTCGTCGTGGGCGTGGTCTACTGGGATCTCCTTGCAGGATATATGTATGGCGGCGGGTTGGGCCTCGCCGTCTACATTTATCAGGTTCTATAACCTGGAGGTTCCCGCCTTGCAAGCAAGGCTGCTGTCGGTATAGAAGAATCAGGGCCCTGAGGGGAATTCTGAATTCATGAGCGCTATGCGCTGCCGACTGTTATATGGGCAGTATTGCGTAAGACCCGCATTGCCACATTGGTCAGGCCTTGCCTCGGCTGTGTGATGTCATATTGCCGCATCTACGGATGCTGCTAGATATGGGACGGAGGGCTTTCCCCCTTTTCTGTCCCGGACTCTCTGTGAGTCCCTCAGGTGACTGTGCACTGTAAATCCTGGGCGTTGCTTCAGGTTTATCGGTGTGTGATCCCTGCGCGCACGGCGTTTTACATCGGGTTCCCGTAGCGTCTTAGCTAAGACGCAGTACGAGAGAGCTCTCGTAAGAGAACGTACTCGGTTACTAAACGTAACCTCGGTTCTCTCTAGAAGAGCGAACAAGTACTGCGTTCTCTGCCGTGCGTACGATTCACTCTGGTTCGCTTCGGCGATGAAATAAATCAGGTGAGTCAGCCTTTTCGAGCTCCTTTTATAGGTTGGGCCACACCCGTTTCGGCGGGAAGTGGCAAGAAGGGCGCGAAGCGTTTTTCATTCCTAGCTGAAGCCACTTGTTACTAGGATCTGTGGAGCATAATAGGAAACCACCAGAATGTTCACCTCCACAAGATGTACTTCTTGAATACTTCATAGATTGCATCAAATGTTTCCAAGATTCTTTTAAAGCATTGATATGTACTTGATTTAATCAAACAAATAGCTCTTCTCGTGTTCATTGGAGGAGTAAATGCTTATAGCCTCTTATTTCATCCACAGTGGGCTGAGTTCGAGTACCACAGTTTGGGTTTTAGTGCTGTTATCACCAACCACCTACACAAAGACTCACACATGCATACACACACACACACACACACACTGTTATGCACATGCACATATAGGTTCTCATGGGAAGCCGAAGAGATGGAGAACACACTAGGGATGGAGGCAGGTGTATTTTTAGCTGTGTAGTGCAAAAGAGTTAGCAGAGAGCTCTTGTCAATGCTAAGCAGGACATTTCATCCATCTGCTGTTATGTATTGGTGTGTGTAGTTGTGTATGTGTGTAGCTGAGTGCTTTCAAGTGTAATTATCTCACATTACCTGTCCAGTAGTGTAAGGATGATTGTGGAGGAGGAAGAATCAACGGGGGGAAGCTCTGTTCCAAAACCTAGTGAGCTGCCTCACTTCCTACTGCCTACATTGGCAGTAACCTTAGTGAAATGGAGCCTCATTATGGGGTGTTCACACTGACAACGATAAATTGCTGAGGTCGCTGAACTGCTGTGTTATTGATTTGTAGTAGGCATTGCTATTTTGCAGCATTAGGTTGTGTATCCCTGTCTCCACTCCCATTGGTAGTTGTTGCACTTCGTCGCTACTCATTTGCATGAATTTTGTATCCAATCTCATTGAAATTCAATGATGTGCCAATGATTCTTTAATGTGGTTTGGTACACATCATGCATGTAGTTAAACTGCATGTTATACACATGTGCTCTGCTGTCATTACTCACAATTAGTTTCCATACAGATGCCCAGAGAGGAAGAACAGAATACTTGTAGTATATGTAAATATATGTAGCACAAATTGCATAATAAATATTCAGTTTTTAATTATTTTTTTTAGATATTTAGTCATGTTTGATTAATGCATTCTACAAGTATTAATTTCTTAAAAAAAAAAAAAGATTTAAGGTAGTGTAAATCTGTGCCTTTATTGAATATTTGTGAATATAATAACTGGAACAGTTATGGTAAATAACTACTCCTCCTAGCTATAATGGATATAGATGGCATCATGTTTGCTGCCTTCCCTTTAGACATTGATGAGGAAAAATTTATTTATTTAAGTCTTTTTTTTTACTTTTTTCAAGCTTTGTCTACTGTCTTGAATTGTTATTATTATCATGAAAAATTGTTATTATTATTATTGTTATTATTACCATGCATTCTGAAATTGCAATGCAATGCTGCCTACTAAGGCATCTAGGAGCTGCAGAGTTTTGCCTGATTTTTGGAACAGAGTGAACAGTTACAGTTTTGGATAAATGTCCTCACACACACACATCCACACACTGAAACAGCAGCAGGCATATGCGTGCACACCTGCTCTTCTCTTGCTGTGCTTAGACATATTTGCACATCCCTGTTAATTTAACATTCTGTGCCAGTTCACAGCTGTCATGATCGAGTCACCTTTTCTGCCAAATCAATCTCTCCACAGTCCTTTATTCCCAACACTTCCTCACTTCGGCAGCATTTACACACCCATTTAATGCTCTGTGCATGCGGACACAACAGATCTGGCGATGATGTAGACAGGAAGCAGCACAATTCACTGTCACAAATGTCTCCCAGCTGATGAATGTGTTAATTGCTTTTCCACAATCCACTGCTATTGCTGGACAAAGTTCAATAGGGTGTGTTTGTGCGAGTGGGAGAGTATTTTGCATGTGTACATGTGTGTTTGTCTTCCAGCAAGGCCGGCACAGAAGCTTGTGACATGCCCAAACCAGACAGCCCTCCCAATCCAACACTTGCCAGAATATCTATATGGCATGAATGTACAATCAGGCCCCTGGTTCCTCTCCAAAAATCTCTAACAGAAATCAATAGTCATTCCCGGGGCTGATTATACAAAGGATCCCCACAATCCTTTTTGCAATTCCAATGCTTTCAGACTGCTAGGCCTCAGTGCATGAATTTGTCCTTCCCACCTGACAGGGACGTAAGTGATGACAGAACAGTTGATATCTTCTTCATCTGCGTTCAGTGTATGAAAAGACAGATCTTTGCATCATATTTTGTTTTATTAGATGAGCCTGAATGACCTTGCTTTGGTGATGAAAATAAACAAGTCAGTGCAGATGTGGAGAAATGTGCCTGTGCTCGTCTCTGTAGACTAAGTGGGTTTGCATTGATTGAGAGGGAGGCATAATCTATAGTTGTGTGTCAGTGGCTGGCAAAGACAGAGAGGAGAACACACACAGGTGTGCATGGATGACGGATAGACGCGGCGCTGTTTTAGTCTCTGTGAAACTCAATGATGTTTAGTTTAATCAGTGCCACAGAGGAGACCGGAGTTTGTGAATATTTAAAGGAAAAGTCCTGTTATCATTTACACCATCATGTTGTTCCAAACTGGTTTCCTTTCTTCTGTGGAACACAAAAGTATGGAGCCCCTAAAAGGACGTGGTGGTGGAATGGGAGGGAAAAAATGTTTTCAAAACTTTTGCACTCCCCTCTCGCAAAAAAATAATTGTGTTCCTTCACAAAGCTTTTTTGTTCTCTCTCAAAGATATTTATGTTCCCTTGCAAAACTTTTGCATTCTCTTGCAAAGATAATTGCGTTCCCTCTCAAAACTTTTGCATTCTCTCGCAAAATGTTTGTGTTCTCTCGCAAAACCAGTTCACACTTCCTGTTTACTTTACGACTTGGAGTGGTTCATACAGCCTAAGGAAATGCAGTCAGTGCTTAGTTCAAGGAATGGTTTTACAGTTTATTAATAAAGTACAAAAAGCATATAAGCCCAAAATATTAACAGAAAATGCTATATTGCACATTAAGCATTTTCCTTTCATAGAAGATGTTAAAAAATACACTTAGCGCAGCTCAGTGAAGATGGTGATAAAAAAGACCAAATTATGCTATACAAATTATAAAAAATATACTGTGTACATATGCAAACAAATGAGCCTAAAATAAGAGCTGAATTGCACAAGAAGTGTTTTCTCCTCCATAGAAAACCACGCTTGGCTTAATATAAGAAGATTTAAAAAGTCCAAATTTATTTATTTTATTGAAAATATATACAGACACGCAACATACTAATGCATTAGGCAATGTTTAAGAGTTTTCTTTATGTTTTTACAATGGGGGAGAAAACACGTTCCGTTCATATTCTGGGCTCATCTGTTTTCCTGTGATTTTATTAATAAACAGTATACCAGATTTGGTCTTTTTACATTACCGTCCTCATCCATTATCCTAGCTATTTTGCTTAATTAATAATATTATTAATAAGGTTATTAATATCAATAGTTTTATTAGTATTCAAAGAAATTATTAATAACGAATCTGGTCCTCCAATGTCACTGTTTTAGTACATTAAGCAACATTAAACGTTTTAGAATGTCCCAAAAGCATGCCATGAACCAAACACTGGCTGTAGCGGCTGTAGACTAGGCAATGAAAAAAAGGGGAAATCTTGCAGCCGCGAGAGACTAACGCCTGAGAGACTGTAAACACTGCGACGCGCACAAACTCAGTTCCAATCGATGATCCTTTCAAAACGTTTATTGTAGGCTACTTCAACATGTAAAAATACAACTGGTACTGCAGTTACCAAGTAATAAAGTGCTGCGTGCATGTGAAAGTGCGGTCAACAGAAAAGTCTTCGCTCTCAGGCTCACTCCCTCTCTGTGTCAAACTCCCATTGATTATCCCAGGTGAAAGTGAAGCAAAACATATAAGCCACTATCACTTCCGCCCAAACGCCGGTGGACACGCCCACCACCTACGATCCTTGTGCAGTGAATCACATAAACACAGAATACATGAGATACTTACAGATGACTCTTACATTCCGGCCTCTAATTATTTTAACACAATAATTATACAACTGCACATTATGTAAGAGATCAATCAATAAAAAACAAGATAAGGCAGTCCATTTGAAAGTGTCCTTTCTTCCTTAGGCCAAACAAAAGGAAGAAACAAAGTCCTTAGTCTTTGTAAGGAGTGATCTTAACAATCACTTAGTCAGTGTCAAGGTTAAAGTCAAAGTTCAAAGGTCAGCTGGATCCTTGTGGATCCTCTGCTTCCTGTAGAAGGCAAATCTTGGTAATAGGCCTGTCCAAATAACTGGTCTTCGTCCTAATTCGCACTTGACGGACAAGACCTCTTTGGTCAGGGGTAGTTTGCACAATCCTTCCTGTAAGCCATGAGTTGCGAGGTGCTGAGTCGTCAACTATGAGTACAATATCTCCAGTAAGGAAGTTGCGCTTGACACCAGACCACTTCTGACGCTCCTGAAGAAGAGGCAAGTATTCCTTAATCCAACGTTTCCAAAACAAGTCAGATATATATTGAACTTGTTTCCATCTGCGACGAGCATAGATGTCCTCCCTTTTGAACTGACCCGGCGGCAAAGATGGCATAGTCTTGAGCAGCAACAGATGGTTAGGGGTTAAACGTTCCAAATCATTGGGATCAGTGGATGCCTTGGTAATAGGACGACTGTTGATAATGGCTTCTGCTTCACAGAGAACTGTGTGAAGACTCTCCTCATCAAGGGTCTGCAACCTCAGGGTGGAATTCAGGACCTTCCTTACAGACCTTATCAACCTTTCCCAAACCCCTCCATGATGCGATCCTGTAGGGGGATTGAAAATCCACTTGATTCCTTTCTGAAGGAGGGTGTTATTAATTAGAGCATGATTCCAACCTTCCATTGCCTGTCTCAATTCTCTCTCTGCTCCAACAAAGTTGGTTCCATTGTCTGAGCGCAGTTCCAATACTTGTCCACGTCTTGCTGTAAAGCGTCGAAGAGCATTAATAAAAGAATCTGTATCCAAGGATGACGCAACTTCAATGTGGATCGCTCTTATGGAAAGGCATGTGAAAAGAACCCCATACCTCTTCAATGTACTCCTTCCTCGCTTAACTTCAAAAGGTCCGAAGTAATCAACTCCAACCCGAGTGAATGGCGGTTCATCTGGAGAAACTCTGTCATGAGGTAAATCTGCCATCTGCTGCCGCCCTGGAGCTGCATGGAGTCGTCGACAGACAATACATTTCGACAGGGTTTTCCTTATAGCCCCACTTACCCCAGGGATCCAGTATTTTTGGCGCAGGCTAGCTAGCATGTGGTTACGACCACTATGTCCCACCTCTTGATGTATGTACTGAAGAATTACATCCGAAATATGTAAATCTTTTGCCAATATGGCAGGATGCTTAGCTTCTTCCGGCATAGCTGCTCTACTAAGTCGTCCTCCGACTCTCAAAACACCATCTTCAAGTATTGGGTTGAGCTTGTAAATGTGACTAGTCCTTTTCACACTTTCTCCCTTTTGCAAGCTGTTAAATTCTCCTGGAAACCTCCTTCTCTGACAGAACTTAATAATCTCCATCTCAGCTCTTCTGAGTTCCTCAACTGAAAGAAGACCACTGCCAGTCTGAGCCTTGATAATCTTCCTCTCTCTTGCTATTTTTTTTTCCTGTTGGTCCTTATCCAAGCCAGAATGAGCAAGAGTCACGCTCAATTGCTTTCTCTTCTGACTGAAGTACAGTAGTAGACTCTTCAGCTTAAGGAACCAACCAACCGCCTTCTTCAGACGGGTCCAAGAGGAGAAGTAGTTAATCAAGCGAGTGACTGCATCAATCCTTTCTTCAGCCTGCACGGCATTCACAATCAAGCCCATCTTAACCTCAGGGTCATCTGTTGGGATTCTCACAGAGCCATCTGGGTTTTCAGGCCACCCCTCCTCAGGCCCAACAAGGAACTGAGGTCCAGACACCCATATGTTGTTTCTCAGGAGTGATGTCACCTTTACTCCTCTGGAGGCCAAATCAGCAGGATTGCTTGTGGTGTTAACATATCTCCACTGAGATGGGTTTGATACACTCAGTATCTTTGAAACCCGATTGGCTACAAACGTACGAAACCTTGAGGTCTCATTGCTGATGTACTTCAGTACGGAAGTACTATCAGTTCAAAAAAATGAGTCCTGAAGTCGCATCTGCAGCTCCTTCCTCCACAGCTCATCCATTCGACCTGCAACCATGGCAGCTGTCAACTCCATACGAGGGATGGTAATTGGCTTTAATGGAGCCACTCTGGCTTTACCCATTATGAAAGCACAGTGAACTTGTCTGTCTATGTTGTTTAATAAAAGATAAGTCACTGTTCCATAGCCACTCTCACATGCATCCGCAAAGTGAGGTAACTGAGCAGAAATCACTTCCCCAAAATCCATTGGTTTTAAGCATCTGTCAATTTCAAACCTTTCAAGCTGCCAGAGCTCCTTCAACCAACTTCTCCACTCCTGTGCAGACAAATCTGGTATAAGGTCATCCCAACCTAGATCCTTTCTGCACAAGTCTTGAAGGATCTTTTTGGCAGATAAAACCACAGGTGCCAAAATTCCTAAGGGGTCATAGATTGAACTGACCGTGGAGAGGATCCCTCTTCTGGTTAAGGGTCGATCCTTGATGAGGATTTTGAACTTAAAGGTGTCGGACTGAACACACCACTGTACGCCCAATGCTCTTTCTACAGGAAGCATGTCATTGTCCAAATCCAAATCCTTAACCTCTTTTGCTCTCTCTATTGTAGGTATGGCTGCCAGCACAGCACGTCTGTTACTGATCCACTTCATGAGCTGAAAGCCCCCTTTCAAACAAAGGGCACGGAGGTCCTGGTAGAGTGCTATCGCCTCCTCCTCAGAAGCCACTGATGTTAGGCAATCGTCCACATAGAAATTGTGCATTACCGTTTCGATTGCTTTGGAACTGAATTGCTCCCGGTTATCTTCTGCACACTTTCTGAGAGCAAAGTTTGCACAACTTGGCGAAGATGTGGCTCCAAACAGATGCGCAACCATTCTGTGCTCCACCAAGCTCTGTTTATGGTCTCCATCCGGCCACCAGAGAAACCTCAACAGATCTGAATCCTCAGCTGGCACTCTGACTTGGTGAAACATAGCCTCGATGTCTGCCATGAGCACAACAGGCTCCTTTCGGAATCTGTTCATGACTCCGATTAACATGCTGGTAAGATCGGGTCCCTGTAGGAGCTGAGCATTCAAAGATGTTCCCTGGAATGTAGCTGCGCAGTCGAAAACCACCCTGATCTTTCGTTTCTTTGGGTGATATACACCATGATGTGGTATATACCATACCCTGCTGTCGCTCCGATCCAGATTTTCAATTGGCACCTTCTCTGCATAGCCCTTGGAGATGATATCATTCATAAATGTCGTGTAATCAGCATGAAATGGAGCATCCTTTTCAAACCTCCTTGTGAGGCTCATAGCACGCTGTTCGGCAACTCTTCTATTGTTTGGCATATTTACATCCCCTTTTCTTAAAGGTAAGCCAACACTATAGTGACCATCCACCAGCTTGACAGATTTTGTAACAAGCTCCATGAACTGACAGTCTTCTCTTGATAACCCCATCTGCTCATCCTGATGACACTCAGGAAAATCTGCCTTTAGCTGCTGCTTCCACAAATCATCAAGGATTGCAATAGAGATCCTATTGACAGTGACGTCTGGCTGTCCACAAGTAATTTCTCTACTTTCAACACCTCTAAGAGGTCCATTTACAGTCCAGCCCAGCATCGTTTTGACTGCATATGCCCCCCCCCCCCCTCCGTGCTTCGAACGACTTGCCATGGCTCCAGTGCTCGAGGGACATTGCATCCAATCAGGAGGTCAACATCTGAGTCAATCTCCCTTAACTGGACATGCTTCAGATATGGCCATCGTTGGAGGTCTGGCTGGCGAGGAATATTACCTCGATGAACTAGCATGGTTTTCTGCGTATAAATATCAGGCAGTTCACAAAAACAACCACTATCTAATTCAGCCACTTCCAAACCTGAGACAATATGGCTTCCAACGAACTTCTCCTGACCCATAGTCCGTAGGAGAATACCAGTTCTTCGTCCCCTGACATTAAGCTTGTTCATCAGCCGCTCTGTGCAGAATGACGCTGAGCTCCCAGGATCCAAGAAGGCATAGGTAATCAACACTTTATGTCCTTTCCTAGGCTTAACTTGTACTGGAACTATGGGGAGCGTACAGTCTGGGTCACCGGCCCCAGTGAGACCACTGGATTGAACGGAGATCAGAGCACTGCCCACTGCTGTCTCAGATTCTCCTTTGACTTGCACTAAATTAATTTCTTTCTCTTTTGGGTAAATGTGGAGTGCAGTAGGATGCTTCAGACTGCACACTTTGCACCTGACTCAACTCTGGAAAGTCAATGGGCACCTGACTTGACTTAGGACTGCCTGTGGAGACGTGAGACGCCTCGGCTTCAAGCACCGCATCGGGAGCGGCCTCGGGCACCGCATCGGGAGCGGCCTCCAGAACGGCAATGGACACCGTCTCGGCCTCCGGAACGGCATCGGGCACCGCATCGGCCTCCGGAATAGCATCGGGCACCGCCTCGGCATCGGGTACCACCTCGGCCTCCGGAACGGCATCGGGCACCGCCTCTGGAACAGCATCGGGCACCGCCTCGGCATCGGGTACCACCTCGGCCTCCGGAACAGCATCGGGCACCGCCTCGGCATCGGGCACCGCCTCGGCCTCCGGAACAGCATCGAGCACCGCATCGGGTACGGCCTCGGGCACCGCCTCGGCCTTGGGAACAGCATCGGGCACCGCCTCAGCCTCGGGACCAGCATCGGGCACCGCCTCGGCCTCCGGAACAACGGGCACCGCCTCGGCTTCCGGAACAGCAACGGGCACCACCTCGGCCTTCGGAACAGCATCGGGCACCGCCTCGGGAACGTCCTCCGGGCTTTGAGGAACGGTAGACGCCTGTCTCCTCCTCCTCCGCCCTCTATGATGGCGAGTCGGTGACACCTTGTCTGGAGACTCAGGCGTTGAGTCGGCCGTGTTGTGCTGTGGCTCCAAGCTGGCGGCCATCTTGTACTGTGGCGCTGGGCCGGCGGCCATCTTGTGCTGTGGCTCTGGGCTGGCGGCCATCTTGTGCTGTGGCTCTGGGCTGGCGGCCATCTTGTGCTGTGGCTCTGGGCTGGCGGCCATCTTGTGCTGTGGCTCTGGGCTGGCGGCCATCTTGTGCTGTGGCTCTGGGCTGGCGGCCATCTTGTGCTGTGGCTCTGGGCTGGCAGCCATCTTGTGCTGTGGCGCTGGGCTGGCAGCCATCTTGTGCTGTGGCTCTGGGCTGGCAGCCATCTTGTGCTGTGGCGCTGGGCTGGCAGCCATCTTGTGCTGTGGCGCTGGGCTGGCGGCCATCTTGTGCTGAGGCGCTGGCTCAGCAGCCATGACATTGACCGTCTTGGGAATCTCTAGAATCTTGGACAGCGTAGCGAAATAATCCAAGAATGAGTCAGCAGCCTTCTTGGGCGTTGGCGCTGAGCTGGCGGCCATCTTGCACCGTGGCGCTGGACTCGCGGCAATCATGGGCAGTGGCGCCACCGTGGCGGACGTGCGCTTCCTCTCCCCTCTCCGTCCGCCATGGTGAGACGGTGGCTCTGATCCATCCCACACGAGCCCCGGGTCGAAGGGAGGCCATGGTTGAGAGCGGTGCTGAATCTCCTCTCGACCATTCCCTCCTCGGCGACCTCCCCTGGTCCCCCGGAAAACCACCAGGCGAGTTCCCTCAAATCCGTTCCTCTCCCGCTCTGTGGCTGGGGAGGAGACATAAACAGACATACCGCTGGATCTTCGCTTGACAGAGTCCTTCTGTCACGTTTGGTGATACAAGAAACACGGAGAGATCCAATTGCAGGTATGCTGTTTATTGAAGGGTAAATCCAAAAGGGTAAACAGTCCAGGCAGGGTCAAAACCAGAATATCCAATAAACCAGAAAACAGACAAGAACACACGGCAAGATCAAGACTACGGATTAACTTCAACATAAGACATTAAACAAGGACTCCGTAACACAGACTCAGACAGACCGGGTATAAATACACAAAAGGATAATGGGGAAACAGGAGACAGGTGGGGAACAATCAATTAACTAAACAAGGAGGAAGGTGACCAAATAAGGAGACAGGAAGTGATAATATGATAAACACCGTGGGAACTGAGGACACCTAGTGGAAACCCAGGGAACACAACCCAGTTACTGTGACATTATCATCTTTTTGCATAAGATCTTTTATTGTCTGTATTAGAGTTTTAATTTGATGAACCTTTTTCCTACGTTCCTTTTGTAATGTTTCAATTTTGTTCACCAAAGCTTTTGCAGTGAGTTTGATTTCTCTCCTTTTTTCATCCATCTCTGAACCATTGACATCTGAATTTGATTTTGATTCACTTGTTGCCATTTCCCAATATACCACAACTCTTCAAAGAATCCACGCAGTTCAATCCGTCAATCCATCCACCAATAAATCAACTGCTGCGTCATAAACCACATTCAAAGACCAACAATAAACACCAGCAAGCAACAATGCGTCCCCAATGGACGAGCGGCAGCAGCCTCTTTATACCGTGTTCAAACAAACAACTGGCACAGCACAAATTGACGTAGTTTTAGTACATACCGCTTCTGTTGCTGTATTGATTGTGGCCGGTAGCTTCTGTGTTTCCTCTGACCTCCAAAGTATTCCGTTATGATCCGCGGAATCCGTGATGAACAGTTCGTTTCCGTAGAACAACACTCTGGTTTAAAAGATTTTCTGTTGACTTAATGTAGCGGCTGTAGACTATGCAATGAAAAAAAAGGGGAAATCTTGCAGCCGCGAGAGACTAACGCCTGAGAGACTGTAAACACTGCGACGCGCACAAACTCAGTTCCAATCGATGATCCTTTCAAAACGTTTATTGTAGGCTACTTCAACATGTAAAAATACAACTGGTACTGCAGTTACCAAGTAATAAAGTGCTGCGTGCATGTGAAAGTGCGGTCAACAGAAAAGTCTTCGCTCTCAGGCTCACTCCCTCTCTGTGTCAAACTCCCATTGATTATCCCAGGTGAAATGAAGCAAAACATATAAGCCACTATCACTTCCGCCCAAACGCCGGTGGACACGCCCACCACCTACGATCCTTGTGCAGTGAATCACATAAACACAGAATACATGAGATACTTACAGATGACTCTTACACTGGCCATATTTCTGAGTCCAAGTTCAAAATAAAACTCTATGAACCACTCCATTGTGAACGTACAGAGCTGTATGAACCTCTGCAAGCTGTAAAGCAGACAGGTGCAAAAGTTTTGCGAGAGAACACAAAAGTTTTGCAAGGGAACGCAAATATCTTTGCAAGAGAATTCAAAAGTTTTATGGGGGAACATCCTAATTTAGAAGTAATAAGCTTTTTTTTGTCCAAGTTTCATGGGGGAACATCCTAATTTAGAAGTAATAAGCTTTTTTTTTGTCCTGTTTTAACACCCCTCATCAGGACCCTCTTTTTGAATAGGTGTGGTGGTTGGCAGACTAGGAAGTAAATGCCCACTGCCATGACTGGCTAACAGTTGTGTATGTTTGACATCGTACATTCCTCATAGATGGACCCTGCTGTGATTTAGGTCAAAAACTCATGAATAACTCAATATATCTCAAACAATCTGTATGAAAAGGCAAAGCAATAGTGACCAAGAGATGAAAACAGTTACTCATACTTATGTTGCAACATTACTGTCGGATCCAATATAGTCTGCACAGCATCGTCTTTTAAGTTTCGACCTTTTTGAAAATCCTGCATTTAATTGTGCCTTGTTTTCAAACGAAACTGCGGTACAATGATGTGAACAAAGGATCGAATTCTTACTGACAAGGTTTGGAGCTTCATTAAAAATAGTTCATAAAAAAAAAAGAGTTAATCCGCTCTTTACTAACGATGGGATCACAAGCAAGGCAACACAAAGACTTTTGTCTTCTGAGCCATCTTAGGCATTTGGTTTCTTCGCAGACCAGCGTGTTCCCCTCTCCTGTAAACACTACAAGTGCGAAAAGGTGGGCGCGGCTAATCAGGCATGTCAAAGCAGGCGTAGATCTTTTGCAGACGTTGAACTTTTTGCATAGAGTGGAACATTCCAAAAGCTGATGTTTTGACAGACTGTGTTCAGTATAAGCTGTTTGTAGACTAAAGACAAAGTTTTGAGTTTTGAAATTTATGTGATGGTTTAATGGTACAATGACCTGTCAATTTTGGTTTCTCAGTGCATGACCCCTTTAAATTATCAGACTCTTTCACAATATTACTGATTTCCCTGTATTGCAAAACAAACAAAAGAACGAACAAACATAGTGGCACAAATATCAAACATCATGACTTGATGAAGTGTTAGAACCAAATAAGCATTTTATTTTTAACATGATCAATGTCTTGAGAGTGAATAAAACATTGTGTAAAAAGACTTACTATTAGTCATATGGATTCCACATTACTTTCATATCTTTTCAAGTCAAGTGAGGTCAATCCAAGTAATGTCAATTCTGGAGCTTATAACTTTTGGACACCAGTCATTTTCACAATCTTCATAAAAACTGCTGAAACAATATATCCTTTAGTATGGAGGTCCTAAAGGGACATAGTGGTGGACAGAATCGGGGTTTGAGGAAAAAAAAAGAATTGTATTCTCTCAGGAAACCTTATTTTATGTTAAAAATCTTGCTAACATTATAAGTGGACCTCGGAGAACAGTACAAACAAAACAAAAACAAAGAAGTTCGTTCATGAAACTTTTAAAATAATTATTAAATTCAATGTTATTTTATTTTATTTTAATATTACTTTTTTATTTTAAGTGTAATGTTTTTAAAATGATTTTTTTGTTAAATCGCTGTTTCTTTGCTCTCCTGTAAGCTTAATCATGTTTGATAATCTGAGTGACCTGAATAAAATTGACTGAAGCACAATATTTATTTAACCTGTTAACCTAAGGATGCCAGCATCATGAAAACTGCTTGTTTATATTACAGTAGCTCAAAGTACTGTTACTGTAGCTATAAAATAATAAAAATGCAATTTACTTGACAAACTCTACTGTCAGACTTTGTTCCATGTTTTGTCCCACATGCTCTGTGACCCAATTTCTGTCTCCAGTTGATTGTATTAATTTGATTCCAGGTGTGTCTCGTTCCTCCTTGATTATCCTGTAATTAAAAGCCCCAGTCCATTCAGTTAGTGTTCATCGGTTCTACTTGTAATGTCGATGTTGTGTTCCTGAGTGTCTCTGCCTATCCTGTGTTCCCTGGAATTTTGAGTTTGGATGATTAAAAGATTGTTTATGTTAAGTTTATCCTCGTCTCCTCGTTCCTTTGTTTGCCACAGAGCTCAACCCTGACATATACATCATTAAAAAGGTCTCAGCTACATTTTTAACCTCTGTTTGATTATAAAAATCTTCTAGTGACAGTAATTATTAATTTGAGCCAGAAGTTATACAAATCAAAAACAGAGCCTGTACATTTAATATGAAATATTATCCTCAGATTTATCCATTGCAGAGATAAAAAATAAATAAATAAATTCTCCAGTCATGAAAGTGCTTCACTAAACATTGTCCCTCAGGGCTTTTAGTACACCATTGATTTTAACACCACTGGCCTTAAGCAAATCTGTGTTGAGCATTTGATGCTAGATAAATATACAATATAATTGTATAATATATATATATATATATATATATATATAGTTAATTTCTCTGCTTCTTTCTCTCTCCTTCTCTCCCACTCTTTTCTGTGTCATTGGACATTAATCATAATCAGCAAGATATTGCTGCAAGTGTGATTGCATCATATAATAATTGCTGTTAATAATGTTCATCGTCTGGTTGACTACGTCTTGTATACATTTTTCTGAAAAATCTTGTCATATGCACATAAACTGACAGTCACCACTTATAAGCTACTTCTAAATATTGTAGAAACGTAATTCACAATTAGTGCTGACCGTCATAAGATTAGTCCCCAATTCACTTTGTGTTGTCGAGCAGAAGTCACTGACCCTGTATCAGTTTTAGTACCAAAAAAGCTTGAACTGTGTGCAGGTCAGCACTTAAACACTCAATGAAAAGCCCAGTGCATAATTTGAGAAATGTGAGCTTTATTTAGCTTATGGCATGAAATTCAAAAGGGACCGTTCTTGAGATTAAATGATTATGTGTTCTTATGATATGTTCATAGCCAGCTTAGTTTGTTTCTTATTATATCTAATGGTTTCTACACATTGTTATCTTGGGATTTAAATAGCTGTTCATATATTTTGTTGCTCCAGATGGCAGCGTTTTGAACAAACATGTCTATGTGGTTACACAGCGTGGTAGGAAGAAAGAGGAGAGATGAAAAAGTTTGGTTATTTTCTTTCAACAACAACAGCAGACAAAGACGGACAAAGTTTGACAAGACGATCCAAAATTGTGACCACAATCTGCTATCATATATATATATATATATATATATAGCAGATTGTGGTCACAATTTTGTATATATATAAACTCAAACATGCAGTAACTTGAGTACTCCTCATGATTAGCATATTTCAATTTCAGTATTTTGCATAAAGTCAGAAATATCGGGATGATACTACCGTCTTGAAAAAGTAGAGAGTATATCTCTAAGAACTTGGCACATATTTTAAACTATTTATTATTATTATTGTAGACATATTATACAGCCTGTCATTGACCCTAAGATATGCATGATGAAAGAGAAAGGTGTCTGAGAGGTAGAGAAGGTCATTAAAACCTCTTCTCACCTGGAACAGGTGTTGTTTTCAGGAGCCCTCTGGATGTTGAGTGGCCGTATCCTCCACACCAGGCTGGCTGTTTGTAATTAAAACTGACCATAAAAAAAAAAAAAAATCAACCGCTCACCTCGACTCCCTGTTCCTCCTCTGCTTTCTCTCCTCCCCTCATTCACACCCTTTTCCTCCCTCTCTCCATCTCCCAGCTTGAGTTCAGTGCGGGAGGAAAACATGTGCTTCAGCTGTCAGGGCTGAAGCAGCAGATTGGACCTTGGTGTCGTGCTGTGTGGGGGAAACTGAAGTGAAGTGTATGGCTTGCTGGGGGACACAGGGTGGGAGACCCAGGGGTCCGGTAGGATCATAACCCATATGGGGGGAAAGGCTGGTGCCTGCTCCATCTCTGTTGCAGTGTCTGGAAGTAAGACGACAAAATCAGTGCGCTGCTGGGTTGTATGTCTTTGTCTCTGTGTCTGTCTGTGTGTTTGTGTCTCGGTTTACGATCAATACTATTGACTGTGCACCCCTGCAAAGACACTAATGATGCTTTTATTGTCATTTCTAAAAGGGAAGCATCTCTCGGTTATCAAAAAATTGGTCTTTTTCTTCAGCTTGTTTACAGTTTGTCCTTTGTAAACCCCCTCGGGCCTCAACTAGATTAAACTAAAACTTTGGACCAATTAACTTTTAGCAAGCTATGATCTTTCAATTTGCACTTTATCACGAGTTCATTGATTTGTACTTTTTTTGTCAACAGGTCAATTTGTAAGATGTGTTTCCTGTCTGGTAGTGAGAGATGGAACAGTAATGATAAGCATATACAGCTTCACTGCAGTAACAGTGGGACAGATGCAGAATGTGCATCATGTTTCTAATGGGACAATTAGAGGAACATTTGGAGCCAGATGCCATGAGTGTATCCATGAACCTGATACAGCCTCTATCTAATGATAGATTGAAGAGAGAGTGAAATGAATCTTGCATCTACTCACCACACTGTTTAGCTCTTTGATGTACTTGCATGCTTTGACATTGAGCCTCTACAGTGACGACATGGCTAGACTCAAGGCCTTTGCCTTTGTTCGGTGCAGGTTTGTATGAACGAATGTTAACAAATGGCACAGATTTTGTCACGAACGCATGCGATAGATCTTAAGAAATGCAATACAATTCAAGTATGTCTGCAGTTATTCAGCGTAGAGCGTTGACCGTCTGAGATATATTGCACACAAAAATGGCTTTAAAAAGTTTACAAGGTTAGTGGTGTTAAGGTTTTGAGCTAAAGAAACACTAGTAGCAAATAAACAAGTTAAATTCCATCTAGCAGTGGGACTGTACAAGTAGCTTTGTTTTGAGTTACAACTGATAGACATACACACAGACAGACAGACAGACAGACAGACAGACAGACAGACAGATAGACAGATAGATAGATAGATAGATAGATAGATAGATAGATAGATAGATAGATAGATAGATAGATAGATAGATACTGTAGATATATATATATATATATATATATATATAGAATAAATAAAAAGTACTAAAATTAAAACTGAAATAAGAATAAATTAAAGTGAAACAGAAATATAAAACAAAATTAACAAAATAACAAGCACATGACAGAATTCCTGAAAATTAAAGTAAATATATGTCTACATTTGTGTTTCCCATGCTTCTGTCTGCCCCTTGTACTCCTGTGGATTACTGAATTAAAAGAAGGTTGTTCTGTGCATTCCTGGTTTCCTCGGTCTTCGCTCCTCGACTTTAGGCAAAGTGTGAAAGAAAGCCCCTGTATTAGAATCTCACTGCATTTATTTATTTTATTATTATTTCTTTATTTTTGTAATTTAAAGCACAGGTAATACAATTCAAAGTATATTGTTATAAATGTTCATAGTATTTTAAATTAAAATATAAAAATATATATATTTTTTCATTATGCATTATTTTAGATTTAACCTTAATACATTCATTTATACCAAAAAAAAAAAAAAAATTATGGATTAAATTGGGTAGAAATATTTCTTTAAGGTATCAGTTGCAGGTTAGCACTTTTTTACAGTATATGTATTTTTATTTTATTTCCCTGTGACATTTATCATATTGGTATAATTTAACTTAGCTGTGCACTTTAGACACTTTTGCACAATGGTCAGTTTACATACAGCCTAACTCAGCCACTCAATGTGTGCTAAAGAGACTGTGCAAATGCACATTATTTAACCGTATTTTGTCTTCTCTGAGCCACCTCAACTGTGCACTAGCACTTTATTCTTACACTTCTAACATTTCTCACATTACAACAATTTTACATTCCTGCCTCATGTTTATTGCTCTTGTCACATTTCTGTATTGTTCCTGCTATGCTCTTGTTATGTTTAATGTGTTCTTATGTTTAAATCCCTTTTCTCATTAATACGTGCGTATACTTGTTTTGACAATGTCTTGCACCTTGGTCCATCAGAAATGACATTTTGCTATTTTGTATAGGCTACTGTGTATGTGTGGAAGACTGACAATGAAGTTGAGTTGAGCAGAGCTGAGTTGAATTGAGTTAATTACTTCAGATAACCCCACCCCTAAACGGCACATGATAACAAGGTGAACCTTGGGTAGTTGCTTTAGACGTTAATCAGGCCTCATCTTCCTGTAGTGGATGGTTCTCAAACAGAAAGAGCAAGTCAAAAGTCTGGCTACACAAGTATAACATTGGCATTACATCAATACATTCCAGGCCCCTCAGGATTTCTATAGACTTGATATGTTTTATCCTTATGCATTTTGATCATCACTGTATAGATGTTTGTCCTCCATCAATAAGGTTGACCAGGCAGTCAGCTATAGACAGTATGAGGGCTGTAGGACAGTTCTCCAATACAGAATTTATTTCCAAACATTCTAACAGTCTTTATGTGTCTAAATCTTTCCCTGGATGACAATATTAGCTAGACTGCGATGTCTGTAGCATTGTGTCTATGGCTTCTATATATATATATATATATATATAAGAAATTATTTAATTCTGCAAGTTTGCATTAAATTGATTAAATAAAAGTAACAGTAAAGTCATTTATGATGTTATAAAAATACTTAGATCATAGGAATAGATAATATTTTGGAATATATTAAATTGTTATTTTACATTGTTACATTTTAACATATAACATTTAATTGTAAATTGTACAATTTCACAATATTATTTATTTTATTTTATTTTATTTGATAAATTTTTTTGTATTATTATTTTATTAAATAAATGCTGCCTTGGTGAGCATAAGAGGCTTTTTAGACAGACTTATTCTCAGCACAAACGTGCCATCCCTTGACCTTGAGATATATCTGTCTTCATGAAACATTTTTTTTTCTTCCTAATTCAAACCACCTTGAAATACCAGTGCATTACAGATCACACATATTGAATGATGCATGCTGATTGAATCTTGAAATGAATTTATGAATACAGAAAAAAGCATCCATCTGCATTAGTCAGCTGCTCTTCCATGCTACTGGTGCATCAAGGGAGAATATATCCAAATGAGTCAGCCGTTCCTCTTGGTGCTGATGTTGTGGCTATTCCTTTCCCCAGCTGTGGGTCCAGCTGTTATGGCCACAGCACCATATTGGGAGTTGCATCATGTGAAAAAAGCAGCCAAGCATGTGGACGTGTGGCGTGACAAAGTGATCATGCATATGTGTGGATTTGACTGTTAAAGTGCATATAGATATGCCAATCTGCATGCTTAAAGGTGTGCAAACTGTTTTACAAACGTTCTAAATATGTGTGAACATGCGTTAGAGTGTGCATGAATAAATTGTTTTGAAATTACACAAAGATTTGCGGAAACATATTGCATGGTAGTCCTTGGGGACAACGAGAAGGAAGCAATTTAAATCTGTTGCCATAAGTTCATTATGTTGTGGAGTGTTTGTTTTATGATAGGATGAGTATGTGCACACTCAGATGAGAGTGGAATTCAAGAGCTAGTCATTTCAAATCTACACTGTTTAAAGTGGTAAGTACTATAATGGACATAGGAACGTGCAATAATCTGTTTTTAATGAGAGGTAAGTGGGTGGACTGACAGGTGTGTAGTATAAATATAGACTGACAGTGGAAAATAGCGTAGAAACAGCAGGTACAATTAGTCAAAAATAAAAAATTGCTGAAAATTGACCCTCAAACCATCGAGGATGTAAATAAATTTGGAAAAGTGTAGCATTATATCACTTGCTCACCAATGTGTCAGCAGTGAATGCATGGTTGCCATCAGAATGAGAGTCCAAACAGCTGATAAAATCATTAAAGTAATCAACATGGATCATGTTCATGAATTAACCTTGTAAAGTGAAAGCTGTGTTTGTAAGACACAAATCCATCAATAAAGCAGTTTATTGCACATGTGCCAATTTCATGGTCGTTACAGTGCGCATGCTCCAACCTCCAAACCAACTTGTATGCTTGTTAACTTGAATTTACAAATTGAACTTACAATCAATTCTAGGTTGGTCCAACGATTGTTGAACCAATGTCTTTTCACTAGCTATGCCAACATTTTTGCATTTAATTGTCCAGTTAACTAAAACATAATCGTTAGTCTAACTTTTTGTGATTAAAAAGTTTTTTACAGTGTAGGAAACTCTCAGTTGGTTTCAGAAAAGTAAATTAAAGCTGCTAGAATGGCCCAGCCAATCACCTGACTTGAATCCAATAGAAAATAAAAATCTAAAGATCAGAGCTCATAGAAGAGACCCACAGAATCTTCTAGATTTGAATACTCTATAGAAGAATGGGCCAAAATCACACCTGAGCAATGTATGCGACTAGTTTCTCCATACAGGAGGCATCTTGAAGCCAACAAAGGATTTTGTACAAAGTAAATACCTTTCAGTAGTTCAATACTTTTTCCCTGTGTCATTCATTTTATTTTGCATAACTTAATTTCTGAATTTATTTGTTTTGTTTTATTTGTATGTATGGGTTACTTGGGTTGTTACTGACAACTAGTGAAAATGTAATTCAACAGCACCTTTAGAAATATATTTACTGGAGAAAATGGTGATGTGTCCAATATTTATTTTACCCGCTGTATTTCTCTCCTGCCAGTCGACTTTTTCCATTGACAAAGCAATATTATGGATAGAGGAACCACATTTTAGTTGGAACCCACAGTTTAAATCTGTTCCCATGAAGAAACAAATTCATCTCAATCTTGGATGACCTGAGGGTGAGTAAATGTTTTTGCAAATTTTCATTTTTGGGTGAATTATTCTTTTTATAATGATGCGAAGAACTGGTTCAGATGGAGTGAGATTAGGGATTGTACAGTATCTAAAAGAAGGATTTTGCAAGACCTTTTACATGCTGCTTCAGTATGCTCACTCTCTTACTTGCTGTTATTATGTAACAATGGCCTTTTGGTAGCCTAGTGAAAGACAACACAAATAACACGCCGGTCAGACTGTCATTCAGCCCTGCTTTGCTTTAAGCTGCAGGTCAAGTCGAGAAAATCACATGCTGTTACACTGACTTTCTTAAATCGAAGAACTCCCACGTATAATCAATACTCAAGCTGAATGAAGTTATTAAAGTGCTCTGTGTAATTGCTATCAAAACACAGTTGAGCTAATTAGACAATTGTTACTTAACAGAGGTTGAGGGTTTATCTGAGGGCAAGATGGTTTCTGTCGGTGATCTGACTGGTTTATTGACCTCATCTGCCACCATATACTGTAAGGGCTCCTTTCAGCTGAAATCCTTTAGTTTCAGGTATGCCCTTTTTGTTGTTACATGTCAGTCTTCCTCTCAGAACTCTATTCTTGGTCTTTCAATCAATACACTCACAAGGCTATAAATTCCCCCTCAGTGTCTGTTTCATTGTGCGTCTTATTCTCAGAACAGTGTATCACCTCTTCTAGTGAATCTCCCCCTAGCCACACTTCAGCAGGCCACAAAATCAATCAATACAGTAATTAATGCAAACACGCCAGGTGTTCTGTCTAGAGCTGAGAACCATGAGGGTAAGTTAAAGGCTTTGTTTTATCTCCATGTTACATTGTATGAAAATATGTGACTCAGAACATAGATTATTCCCCTTCACTTGACAACCATTGTATGTTGAATTGATTAGATATGGGCATGAGTGGGATGTTTGCATGAAAAAAAGGCAAGAGTTAACTAATTAATAGCAAGTCAGAATCCTTTGAATCTCCATGTGTCTAACTGTACATAAGAATATGGTGTCGCTGTCCGTGGTACTGAAGTGATAACCGGTCACAGGGGAAACAGGAGGTCAGTGAGCAACTCAAAAGTTAGAATCACATTCAGATTGCTGTTTATCGACCAGTTGTAATGATCTAAACGAACATTGATTGTGCAGGGATGCTAATAGTTTACCAACAGACTATTTAATCAACTTCGTAATGCTGTCCTCGTGGGCTGAGTTTAGTCCAATGATGCCAAGCACACACTCTCTCCATTTATTTGCACTTCCTGCCTTCTCGTTCTTTTGCAGCAGCAGATTAGAGTTCACACGCCATTAGTCACGATGGGGTGTTGCGCGCGGATCCCGCGCCGAGAAATCTTCTTTGTGTCAGGATCGCTTTGTCCCGCAGCGGCGGCTTATCTCCGGGACGAACGCACAATTACTTTTTAACGATTTCATGCCGGTTCATTACGAGAGCAGAGACCCGCGCACAGAGACTTATAAAAGGTAATCAGACATAATTAAGCTCACACCGGTGCCTATTGTATGGGAGAATGTGGTCAAACTTCAGTGCCGTGACCCAGCTATTATAGACCTAAATACCAGGAGACCTTTTCACATTAGCGTCTCCCTTTATCTCTCTTTGTATATGAGAGTGAGTATGTGTTAAGATAATTCACAAAAAAATACCCTTAAAGACACTATAAACCATATTTTGCCCACACTCTGTGTAATGTATGCATTTTGACCTTGGTTCTGTTTTGACCCCCAAAGAAACAATTGTGAATAGGTCTTTTAACGCACCCAAGGTCTAAAACCTTACTGGCACTCTTATGGCAGCCTGTGGAAAGACAAGAGTGTGGAACCTTTCATCTTTTTTAAAAATAATGAATGGCAGGTTAAAAGAGACTGCTAGTGCAAGTACATTATCAATCTTGCAAGTGACAACTTCATAGATGAGAGTCTGGGAGTATCGTGGTGTGGAGAAAACCTAACAGCTGTGCTTCTTTTAACCATCATTTGATGTTTTCTTTTCCCAGCCAATCATCCATTTTTCATCTAGGAGATGAATTTTGACATCTTCTCAGTGTTAGGTAAGATGTTCTTGAAATCAAAAGCACAAACAGGTTTTTGCTCGCTGCTGTGCACACACGCGCACACACACACACACACACACACACACACACACATTAAACAGTGCAGACTATAGTGGTGCATTTACTGTACACATCCTTTTGTTTTCTGCTGCGAAGATTCAGAAATATGGATCTGTGATAACTCTGTTCTTTTTCAGAAAATAAATGAAAACAGATGGCAAAATAATTTCACACAGCCATGGTGGAGCCATGTAAGTATTGTAAGTAAAATAAATGAGGAATATAAAATCTGGCCTTCAGTAAATACAGTACAAAGATTTAGTGAACAAACATTTGATCAAGAGAGGCTCTTTGCGTTGTTTATCATGAAGTGATCATGCCAATTACAGTATGTCAGATCTCTTTAGATATTTACTGATAAACTCTGACAGCATGCTAAGTGAAACTGCAGCTCATACTGACTGTCATGAGCTTTCCTGAGTGGACACTTAATATTCTTTCACACAAAAAGCTGATCAAAAATAAAAATGTGTACCAAAACAGTGTAATTAATAGGCAGTGTTTGTACTAAAGAAAATAATCTTAATAATAATCATGGCAAATTCTTCGTGTCTGAAGATCAGTGAGAAGGGTTTTGTCTGTGGCAGCTGGCTCTCAAGTGACTATACAAGCCAATATTAGACTGGCGCGCTTTGGTGCAGATGGGGCAAGGAAAGATCGGGTCGCTGCTGTTGGATGACTGGACAGCCAGACCTTTTCGTTGTTTGCGATTCTCCTGGGTAGTTAACACTCTGCGTCTTCCAACTCCTCAGCAGCTTTCTTTAAGATGGTCCTCCAACTGGATCTGTCTGCAGCCAGTGTCTCCCAGTTTTCGGTGTCAATATCAACCTATCACTTTAGCCGATCCTTGTAACGCTTACATGTGGCTCCTCGATCAAGCTTTCCCTGGCAAACTTCCCCATATACTGTAGCACTGCTTTTGGCAATATTGCATCATCCATGCGTGATCCGTGACCTATCCAGCAAAGCTTTCGCAGCAAGACCCATATATTCCTAGATACCTAAATGAGAGACCCCTCATATGATTGTAAAGTGCTATGGGTGTACGGCAATACACAAAGCGCTATATAAATACCTTATTTGTTCATTCATGCATTCATGGTAAATGCTGTACTTGCAGCACAGTCTTTGAATACATATTTAAAGAAAAGTGTCTACATTTGGTCCAAATGTTGTGTAATGCATTTTGTGCAAGGAGCACTGTGTGAAAGCTTAATGGTGCTCTAGTATATTTCTGACTACTGATTTGTGTACAAAGTAAACAGTAAGTATTGGGACTCTACTGCAAACATGACCAGATGTGGAAAGTGCAATGTAACACACACGCACACACCGACTTTGTCACTTTTAAACTGCAATATATATATATATATATATATATATATATATATATATATATATATATATTCTTAGTTATGACTTCTACAGTATACTTTATATTGGCAACATCTGTTTATGTGCTGTTCACACACTGTGCTACTGCTTATCCAGCAAAACATAATTCAAGTCATCTCCTATATTAAAATCCTGTTTTCTTCAAAACCTCATGTCTCCAGTCAATCAATAAATTACTTTCAGCATATTGTGTATGCATGATGGCATTGGATGACCTTTAAATGGCTGCACAAAAATAACCATCCTGAATTGATTGTATGTAGAGGATATGAGGGTGAAAGGGGGAGTTATCTTCACATTTGAGACCATTAGACGCCAGTTAGATGTCTGCATTACGCAGACGTGACAAGCAGATATACTGTAGACTCTCACAAGCAGGACATCAGTAAGCAATAGGATCCAGACCACAACAGATAAATCAGGTCATGCATTTGCCCCGTTGCCCTAAATGTGAATTATTACCTGTTTATATTCAGAGGCGAACTGTGCACTGTAAAAACATGTAGTGTGACTTCACAGTGGAAGAGAACTAGAATGTAGCAGTAATCTAATGCAATGTTGCTATTTTTACAGATTAAGTGTAATGGCAAGAGTAATTTGCTAGCGCCTAGATTCCCATCATGCATTGCGGCATGAATAAATTATGCGGGTACGGTAATGTACAACGTGCCATTCTATTTTGCTTTTTCTTTATTGTCACTTTTAATTACCTTTGATGTTTTGTTTATTTTGTTTTTGTTTTACTCTAATCTGTTTCTTGATTTTCATCATTGCCATTTATGTTAAGCTGAGTGTTAGAATTTGTGAAACAATAACTCAGAATAATTCAGAAACACTTACCCCAATAGTATTTTGAAGCATTATATATTTTCTGTCCTTACAAGTGCAATATTCAAATTGCAGGAACAGATTGCCAGTCAGTCTTGAGTTATGAAGCACTATTACATCAGCTGCATGGGGAAAAAAATAAATAAAATAAATAAGGTCCAAGTTTCCAGCTACAAATGAACAAAGAAACACTAATCAGCATAATGAAATAACGAGAATTCAAACAAAACAACTGTTTACAAAAATACATTACAGATATGTGGTGTTATGATTTGAAAATGACCAAATCTGAATGGATTTCATAATAAAATTCTGAATTTAGTTGTAATAAATTACTGTTACGTCTAAAAAAAAAAAACACTGGCAATGCGTTACAGTGAACCTTTAGGTTTTTTCCCCCTTGCATTATAGTTCAAACTTTAGTTAAAGGATGATGTGCTAATATTACTACAATTGCAAAAGTTCAAAAGAGCTGAAGAATGTTTAAACATCTTAAAAATACAATTAGGTATGCATACAGAAATGTGTCAGTCGTGATAAAATAGCATGAGATAGCCTTACATTAATGCACAGATAACCTATGCAGAATATGAGTCTCATTACAGGAGCCGCAGCACAAAGGAGATTTACTGCGTATGTGCCATGTTTTAAATACGCACGCCGGACTACCCTAGCCTTGTCAGGAGCGCGGGACGACACAGCACAGAGTGGAAACGAACACCCTCTAGTGCTGATGAGTTGGTCTTCCGTCTAGATCCGCAAAACTCACTTGGGCTTCTCACCTCAAGATCGCATTTCGCGCGCGCCTGAGACTGAAAGCGTCGTGGAAGCTCTCGTGCCAGGTCTGTCTGCGTGTGCGAGACTGATTCGACTAGTTTAAGCGCGTAATATACGCCAAGCTTGTGTCGACGGCACACAGTGTGAAGAAGAGAAGCGCGTGTTAACGCGTAGACAAGGGGAAAGCCCGTTAATGGACACTGACGACTGGCGAACATACTTAGACTAGTTCGTTATTTCAGGTGTTGGCAGCCTGACATCATTAGGCTTATCTCACAGTCTCTATCCTATTTATGGGGTAAATTCTCTAAGTTTTTCAAGTGCCGCCGGTAGTTGTGCGTAATGGGCTGGCATTTCTGTCGCTCTGTATCCGCGTTTTCGCGGAGCGGGGAACGAGGCGGTTGACGCGCAAACATCCTTTACAATAATTAAATGTGTTTTGTAACGGGATATTTAATCTCGGACTCTTTTCTGTAATAACTGTCACCGACTTGCGTGCACAACTGGATACAAAAATGACTTTTCACAGAATTTTCTTAATGTTTGCTTTACCGGGATTGGTTTTGTCGGACCCCGGCCATTCAAACCAAGGTGAGTTATAATGAATTGTGATCAATGGGTTGATACTATATCATAACCTACTAACATGCACAGTGTATATGTATAGTGAGTATTGTCTGTAAAGAAGACGCTATAACCGCCTTCAGCCTTTCAGTTTGATACTAACACATTATATATTTCTAAAACTGGCACATGACAGTTGTACCTACTATTCAGAATATTATACGTTGTTTTGATTTGCGCAGGACAGATTAGAACGCTGTGATTATTGTCGTTCTGTAGTTCTGCAGCTAGTCTAATGCTCAGCATCACACAAACCGGTTACCTATATAAAAAAGACTGGGCAATTTTGGAACACATTTCCAGGCTTTTTTTTTTTTTTACTGTAAAACATTGAAATGCTCTTCACTTATTTGTCTGTTTCATATTAAAGTAGTTTAGAAATGTTAAACTTATCTCTACTGTAAATAAAGGTCAAGTATAAACATATCCTTAATGGAAACATTTTAATTAAAATAAATTGCAAACAAATAAAGAAAAACTAAGCATATGTTAAAAATTGGGCATATATTGGTCAGTCACAGTTGAGACGTTGTCCATTTTGTGCAATCTTTGTAGTTTGACATTGAAAATGATATTGTGCTACACTCATTCTAAAAAGCTTGATGAGTGGATGTTAGAACAAGATGACCTGGTGGTTCAGATGATAATAATCATTATGAATAAAAGTACAACGGCTTGACCCTTTGTCAATTGTCCCTTTTGACATTAGTCTGAAATGTATTTCTTATGAAAGGTACATATTAATATCTGTACTAAAAGATTTACTAAAGGTAAAGTGGGTGTATGTTTTAGGGTACCATCCCAGTGGCAAGCTGTTTGACAGAATTTTCACTTTTTATACATTCATAGCTTTGATCACCAACATTTTTTCAAATCAGAGGTAAAATGTAATTTCTTATCTCAAAATAGTGTTTTGTCCTTTCTTACACAGAAACTTTTACAGTCTCTTCAGGAGGGAGTTGGGCATGTATAATTGTGTGGGTCTAATTTACTTATCGTGCATTACAACAAACCCGGCTCTCACCTAAGAAACAAAATTGCAGTGATGGTATCTCATCGTACCTGTCCCAATTCCCCCCTGTGTGCCTATAACTCCTCCCTTCTGTTTACACTCGCAGTTCACAGTGGTCATTCACACAAGAAATGAGTTAAATGGCAGTATTTCGAATATGAAGATTACAAGAACAAGTGACTCTTGTGTTATGTCTGTATGTTGTGAAAAGAGAGAGAAACGGAGCATATTTGTGTGGGATGTGCAGAAGATAGAGAGAGAACACTCAAACCATCTGAGTTGGCTTGCACGGCATTTAAAACTTTTTTTTTTTTCCAGTAATGAGTCATCCTTATTTTTTTCCCGAGCCGGGATGGAAAGCAGTTATTTAACAGGTCACTGTTTTCTCAGTTTAAACCATCACAAATTAGGCAATAGATCTGGAGACAGTTCTTTTCAATGTGAACTTATAAAAATGGAAATTGAGGGTTTGCAGTTCACTTGAACAAAAATCCTGCCTTGTGATTAACACTGATGCTAATGTCTAATTAGTATGCATGCAGAGATGACCCTACATAACCTCACAAAATGTAACAGTCTGCTCATTTCTGCTATATACTGTAGCTTTAGAATCAAACTGATTTGTATTTCACATGCTTCTGAGGAACATTTCACAGAACATTCATTGTAGAACTCTTCAAAGCTCTTAAAAATCCATTTAAGAGAAGACTGTACTCTGAATAAGCTTATCGTGCAATCCTCTCTCCTCCTCATACTCGTAGCTGAATCACGAATGCCTCTTTGACCCCCTTGTAAAACCAGTCACTATTTAAGCTCAGGTCTGTAATAAGCCCTGGTTAAAACCACCTTTTTGCGCTCATGCTTGACTGGCTGCTCTTGCCAATCATGCTCAACTGTCATCTTGCACCAAGAGAAACTTCAAGATGGGCATCAGATCTCTGTAAGATAGCAATGGTCTCGAGAGCTCTTCTAATCAGTACAGAGTGGTGCTTGAGTGTTCTACAAGGGCTTTTTAACGTCCTCTTCCTCAGATATTGGGTTGGTTTTTCATTTATGCCTGTCACTGGTCAAATTGTGAGTTGATAAATTGTGTGTTATCCATTCAGATGTACAGCAATCTAAAATGAAAGTGCTTCAGATCACTTAATATGACTGTTAGAGAAGCAAAGAAACAATTGATGTGATTTATATTGCTGTTCTGCCAGAGTTAGTAAACAATCAGAATTTATAAATTGGATCTGTCAAATCACGACTAAATTTGAATTTAATAAACTTCACAACTTTAAAACATGCTTTAGTTTTTTTTTCTTCAAATTAAGTTTGTCTTCAAACCAGTGATATTTTGTCTTAAAGCAGTGTTATTTTTAGTATTTTTTATATTAAATTACATTTTATAATAGTTATTTAGATTTTTTTTATAATTAAAAATAATATTATTAATATTTAATGATTATTTGTTGTTTATCATTCCTCAAGCTCAAACGCACGGCGCTAGCAATGACAAGGTCATGAGTTCGATTCACTGAAAATGCATGAACTGATAAAAGGTACACGTTGAACATAATTAAGTTTCTGTGGATAAAAGTGTAAACATTTTAGAAAATGCTTTAATTTTTATATTTTTAATTTTAATTTACTTAATTTTAGTGATTTTATTTTGTGCTTTGTAATTTTATAAGCATTTTTTCTTCTATTTTGTTCATTTCGTTTGATGCTGATACAACATTAAATTTTTTTTTCAGCTAATATTTTATTTTATTTTAGCATTCCTAAAATAATTTTAGTTTAACAGTAATTAAATTTAAACAGTTATTTTAATAATAGTTACCAGTAACAACACCGCTTCAAACTTAGCTTTTTTACTTTACAGTTATATGAGTTTAAATTTATTGTAATTCCGCTTCCTTGTTTCAAATGCAGGAATTGTAATATAAAAGTCACTTCTGAATGGCACAAAGCCTGGCAGCTACTGATTAATCTTAAGCTGTGTATGTCTGTCTTTTTTTCTGATGCAGTCTTTGACAAACAGTGAGTTTTGTTCTTTTGTTCAGAACAAAGTTTCACTTTATTGGAAATATATGTATATGCATCTGCCTTGCTTTCTCCAGGGAGCCACACTTTAAAGCGTGTTACAACAGCTCTGAGGCTGCATGGGTGTGTGTGTTAGGAAAGTGCTATGTAAACAGTATCTGTGCACTGTAACAGAGGCCTGTTAATGCCCAGTGCCCTGTTTGTACTGCTATCATTGCTGCGTGGAGTGCTCTTATTGATTTTATCGACACTGTGGAGCCAAACCTCTGAGGTTTCTCTCTTTACTTCAACACTTCAATGGCTCTTTGAGAGAGAGAAAGGAGCAGGTGGTATTTCTATGTGTGTATGTGTGTACGCCTGTTTTCTTGTTCTCTTCATTAGATCAAGGTCACAGAAAAATCTTCTTGTCATTTAATTTTGTCGTTTGTGCATTGCTTGCATTGGTTCCACTTGCGTTGTATTGACACCCTGGAGAAGCGCCGTCCCTCTTCCACAGAGATTACATTTATTAAAGCTGAAAAAAAAAATTGTTATAGTGGAAGTAACGGAAGAGATGAGTTCTTTTTGCGTATACAGACCTGTTCGAGCCTCTCCATTGACTTTTTATTGTCACTGGAATCAATTTGTAAATTGCACCTTGACATTTCCAGGTCCTGTCTGTGCAATGTGATCTTAGCCTTAACCCCTTGCGCCTCCTTTTCCTACTCCTCAACATCGTCTTAGATACATTAAATGCCCAGGTAAAGACCACTAATGCATGCAGCGCTGTCCTTATCAGATCAATTTACCTCAATCGTTCGACAAATGGCCATTTTTCTCCGGGTGTGACATTCAAATTCCAAATGTCACCTTTCTCGTCTTCATCTCTCATCTCAGAGAGGAAAAAAAAGAGAGAACATGAGTTGCATGGATCTAGGCTTTCTTGTCACACACACACACCTCTTTTTCTCTTACCAACCATTATTATCTCCCTGAGCCAAGATTCAAAGGAATTTGTAGAGATCGTTTGGCTAAATGTCAGAGCTTAGTAAGCCAGGGCACACAGTTGGTTCTAGTCCAGAGTTTATATAATGAATTTATTGTGGCTGATGTTAGGATTTCATACTGTAAAAAAGCTTATTCTATTCACACTTTATTTTCAGGTCCAATTCTCGCCATTAAACAAGCATTAACAATGTCTGTTGCCTTAAAAAACTCCTTTGCTGCTTATTAATAGTATAGTTGGTGTTAAGTTTAGGTATTGGGCAGGATTAGAGATGTGCAATATGGTCATGCAGAAAATGTGCTTTATAAGTATCAATAAACAACCAATATGTTAATAATATGCATGCTAATAAGCAACTAGTTAGTCCCTATACAAAAATATTACTGTTATTCTTAATAAAGTATGCTAATAGTGACAAGTACTTTAACAGTACTATGAAAACAACAATGATGTACACATCATTGCACACCTGATTGATTTGCCACTGGAAGAATCCAGAGCTTAATGTGATAATATAAAAGTTTCATGGTTTGAATTCTATAGATAGCACTTACCCATGAATTTGAGAATTACATCTGCAGAGCTGACATCCACTTTCACCATTTCACCTTTGAGTAAAGCTCTTAACCCAAGACATTCAGGACTTAGCTTTGAATAAAGTGGCTAAATGGCAATTACTTAACATTTCTTGTTCTGAAATTGTTCCATACACACTTAGATATTTTCAAATACACTACTGTTTAAAAGTCTGGGTGTAAGTGAGTTGTTTTATTTATTTATTTTGAAAAAAATATATAATTTTATCAAGGAGACATGAAATTTTACATTTCCACCAAATATAAAGAACTACTGTTATCTACAGTACATTGCTAAAAATGATAATTTGTTCTTGAGCAGCATATTGATATCTGAAGGATCATGTGACTAATGACTGGAATAATGGCTGCTGAAAATTCAGCTTTGCAATCACAAAAAAAAACAAAAACAAAAAAACAATTGATTTGGTTGATTTTGTGTTTTATTTCATTCTTAGAAACAGTTTTAGTTTCTAGTAACCCCGTCAGTACTGGCCAGTATAGGATACAACATTTTTTATAGCTTTGATTTGATTTACAGCTTGAATCAGTCGTCACCGCCATGATTATTTAAGGACAAAGTAGCTACACCATACTATCTAGACTCATTCCACCTTGACTGAAGATCAATGACCAATCAATACTACATCATTGCTCCCAAAGCAGAAATTGACAAGCAACCCAATCTATTCATATCCCAGAATGCTTTTCTCATCAGTGCCACAGTAGGTTGAGTATGCCATTGTCTCTATCAACATGAAAGCCATCCAGCTGAGACACACAACAGGAATGACATTTCAGCTAACATTGCACACTCTGTGTTTGATGTTGCAGCTTTTTCACTAAATGTCCTTTTGAGGGTAAAAAATTTAACATCTTTTTTAGAAAAGTGTTGTTTTATAATACTACGACTTAGTCAGAAAATGTTCCATAAAAAATAAAAAACATACAGCTCCCGAACTAAAGACTAATGAGAAGAAATCTTAAAGGGGTGGTTCGGGATTTTTGACATCGGACCTCATTTTTAGGTCAGGCTGGTTGTTATTCATCAGTGGAGACATTTTTTAAAAAAAATTATCCAGTCTTTATATTTGGATAGTTGGCCGATGCTAGGCTAGCGCGAGTCAATGGGTATATGTTAGCCAGCCATTAAAAACCGTTTTACCCACTCCACAGTGCACCAAACGCAAATCAATTATAACACTAGACTATCGATGCAAATGTCCGTTGAGAGAATAATGTTAGAAATCAAACTTGTCTAAATCAAAAAAATGTCTCCACTGATGAATAACAACCAGGCTGACTTAAAAATGAGGTCCGATGTCAAAAATCCCGAACCACCCCTTTAACTATACACATATCTTAAAGCTGTATTCACTCTGAATGAGTTTCGATTTAGATTTAACCTTTAAGCGTGTCACTTAATGGGATGCTCTATACTGGGATGCAGTCATCAACAGCTTGAAAACACAAGGGAAAAACAAGATCCAAATCTTCTGATATGACACATCAAAGAAACATCTAAGCTATAGAAGCAGCCCAGATACTCAAGGTTTTTCTCTATCTGCCTTTTTTTTTCTTTCCTCCTTTCCATGTGGCCTACTTTAGGGACTCCAGATTTTTACAGACAGACATAGGCGCTAGCTGCCACTTCTGATGTGTCTCTGTTGATGTCTTACTCTCCATGCTGAGGCGGAAGGAGAGAGACAACAAACATTCAGCAGCTGATTTGGTTTGAAATGAAGCTTGCGGATCTTGTCAACACTAGTTATAAAGATTCAGCTGCAGCAAGACAACATACTCTGCTTTTCCTAATAAGACCATCAATAATAGCCCCATCTGGAAAGCACCTTGCTATTGGCAGCATTACTCTTGCCAGCCCCATTATCTGTTTCTAAGGGCTGGTGATTTGAATTTGCTGTACTTTTTTAATTTCAAGCTGTTGTCAGTGGAAGATTTTCCCCTTTTTCTATTTTCAAATTACTTATTTAATTTACACTTGGTGTTCCCTGACCTTTTTGTGTGGCAAATAATTGACTATATAGAATAAAAGTTTTTTTTTTGTTTTGTTTTTTGTGAGTTTCTGTAGCTCATTTGGTAGAGCATTGCATTAGCAGTGCAAAGTTGTGGGTTCGATTCCCAGGGAACACATGTTAGGTAAAAACTGTTAGCCTGAATGCACTGTAAGTCACTTTGGATAAAAGCGTTTGCTAAATGCATAAATTCAATTTTGATTTTTTTTTTTTTGTTTTAAGCATAAATTTGTCAATTTTGATTTTTGATAGATAGATAGATAGATAGATAGATAGATAGATAGATAGATAGATAGATAGATAGATAGATAGATAGATAGATAGATAGCAGACATGGGGACTTGTGACTTGGTGACTTGGACTCGAGTCGACTCGAGTCGCTATTTTTATGACTTGTGACTTGACTTGACGAAAAATAAAATACTTGAGACTTGACTCGGACTTGGAAGTTAAAGACTCGGGACTTGACTTGACTTGAGACAGGATGACTTGAATGACTTGAGTGTTAATCACATTATGTTTTCAGTTTGAATATAAAATATATAAATTATTGTAAAAAAATAAAATTGATTACTCAGCTGGAGCGCAGGCTGAGAATCGCGTTGTCATGTCATGACATCATCAGTCATGCCCTCTCTACCTTACGCAGACCACGCCCACTTAGATCAGATATCACATCACATCAACATCTCAGCTTGAGGGGTACTGAGGGTCATCGCTTTTGTCGTCAATAATTCGCGCCTAAAAGCGCCTTTCTCATTGTTTCCAAAGCACTCGGGCAGTTGCGCCCCTGAGGCGTCGAGCGCGTCGCGACCGCGTTGTTTCCATTATGAGCGCGCATACCGGTGGCGCATACATGGTGGGATAGGCCACATCGTGCTCGGCTTGCAGACAAGACTCTCGAATCTTATATTTTGCAAGTGCAATACCTTGTAATAGAGGTAATGACTTACGGATGTACTCTGAGAGAGAGATTGTGTCTGTGTGTGTGTGTGTGTGTGTGTGAGAGAGAGAGAGAGAGAGAGAGAGAGTGAGAGAGAAACACACTCGTGCTTCACCTGATGAAGGAAACCCAAACTGAGTCTGACTCCAATCACAACCCCAACATTAAGAAACTAATTGACAAAAATCTGAAGTATAATTATGATGAAAAATGAAAAAAATGAATTTGAGCTCCAAACCAAACTCCAGTGTTATTCGGCCCTAAACAGAACCACAAAACTGGCAAATTACTTATCACTCAAGCAATTAAAAGAAAGACAAATCCTTTCAAAATATCGACTCAGTGATCATGATTTGGAAATAGAGATTGGTAGACATAAAAGATCCTGGCTACCGAGAGAAGAGAGACTGTGCAAACACTGTGAGCTGAATCAAACAGAGGATGAGAAACACTTCATTCTTGTCTGTCCCAAATACAGCACTACAAGAGAAACATTCTTCCCACAGTTTGAAGCTTTGAATCGTTCATTCTTGTCTCTAAATGACTCAGAGAAACTACTCTATATACTTGGAGAGAATGAGACGGCAGTCACAATAGCTGCTAAATATTTATACACCATACACACCATACGAAAGGGATAATTTCAGAGTGTTCAGAGAGGAGTCTGTTGGATTTTTAGCTGTTATTTTTTTTATGGACTCAATGTTGAAAATGTAAAACATTTCTGTTGGCAGAAGTGAAAAATAAATAATTTTATGAAGTTACAATTTTGTTTGATTCCATGATGTATTTTACTGAACATGAGTATTTACAATGCAAATCCAAATTATTTTAATTTACTGTTACTTATATCTTGTCTTTTAACTTTATTAAGATCAGATTCTGCAGGTAAAATTACAATAATAAGGTGACTTGACTTGGACTTGACTTGACTTACTACAGGACTTGACTTGACTTGACATAACTTGTGACTTGACTTGACTTGACTTGCCCAAGAAAAAAATACTTGGGACTTACTTGAGACTTGAAGGTTAAGACTTGAGACTTACTTGAGACTTGCACATGTGTGACTTGGTCCCATCTCTGATAGATAGATAGATATATAGATAGATATATAGCTTAATACTTTTAAGTCATCCTAAGGACCCCTTGGAAGTTTGCTGAGGCCTCATAATGGGCCCCAGGCCCCGGTTGAGAACGACTGATCTAAGAAATGATGTATATCACCATTAGAAGCTTTTCATTTTTGGCCTTTAAGGAGTTTATGCAGCATTAAAATATTAATTTTTGTATATATTTTTTTAAAAAAAATTCTTAGGCTATGATTCAGGATATTTTTCCCCTCTGGAATAGATTCACTCTCACTCTGAGTGTTTGTTGTGGAGTTGGCTCATGCATGTAGTCGCTGCTCAGTGAGATGAGCGTGTCCCTGTAAGAGTCAATGTAGAGCCATTTTCAGCAAGGCAAAATCAGACTCTTTATCACTGTCAAATTTGGGAAGAGCAGGTTTAGGTTTTTAATGTTGAACTAGCAATCAACATATCCATCTTTGAGGCTCAGATGGTGGTTGTGCTACAGGAATTCCAGGTACTAAATACGCCTGTGGGTTAATGGCAGTTGCCTACAGGATCATATGACCGCTCCTGTGGAGACGAATGCGGCAGGGATTGAAATGTACCTGCATGTAAATGATGGGGACTGCACATACTGTACCTAGTCCCTCTGGGGCCGAGTCTCATATGATCTTGGTCCCTCTTCAAAGTCCCTTTTTACAAAAAATACTTTATTTAATCAATATTCATCAACAATTAATTTATTTATTTTTTCTTTGTAATTTTTGTCTACACTTTTAAGTTTCAGACAATGAAATTTCAGTCACTAGCAAAACACATTTATCATTTGTAAGAATACACACTGATATCTATGGAAGTGCCAGTAATAATCAAAATAAAAAGCTTCCAAATTTAAAGGGATAGTTCACCCAAAAGTAACCCACCCTAGTATCTCGTCTCATGAACACACGGCGAAGGCTGACATGGAAGAGAAGGAATTGTTGAATAAAGTCATTATTATTGTTGTCTTTGCACACAGAAAGTATTATCTTAGCTTTAAAAAAGGTAGGTTAAACCCAGAGGTGAGTAGTAACGAGTTACATTTACTTCGTTACATTTACTTGAGTAATTTTTGGGGTAACTAATACTTTTCGGAGTATATTTAAAGATGGGTACTTTATACTCTTACTTGAGTAAATTTTTGGGGAAAAATCTGTACTTTTACTTCGTTACTGTGGGCGATGCTCCTCTCGTTACTTTATCTTAATGCAATAAATGTTATAAATGCTTCAGTTTATTCCAAACGCCCCGTCTACTTTTCTCTGGACAATGAGCGATACCATTCGCGAATGATTCATTCTTTTGAGTCAATTCTGTTCAAAGGCTTGATCAAACCAATTGGCAAACGAGTGAATTGGTTCATGAATCAGTTTGAATGAGTCGTTCGGTTCCCTGCCGCACGCGCTGAGCGTCTGAAGTGGTTCACTCGGAGTTGTAACGTTTAAGAACAGAAAGAGCGTTGAAAATGTGGCTGGAACTGCACTGAATTGAAAGCAAATCTGCAAAGGATATTATTTGCTAGCGATGGAGATCCTTATTAGATGAACGCCGCGTGTGCTGTCTACTGTTTAACAGGTAATAACTTGGGCTAAATTCGATTACAGTGCACGATACCTCTGACATTAGTTTGTTGTACGTGTGTGGCTTATAACAGAGGGGAGTCAAGTTGAATGCAGCTTCCAAAAGACAAAAAATAGCCGATTAAGATTTTATTAATTTTAATACAATCACACCGGCGTGAGTACGTTCAGCGAGTCATATCATCAGCTGCTAAATTCAGATCTGTGATCGCTTGCTGGCGCTGAGCCAGAGACAGACGCGTTTTTACAGCAGTGTGCATTATAACCAATCACACAAGATTCTGTTGAGCTTATTAAAGCATTGGCCAATCAGAGGCGTTCCGATGAGTCATCGCTGAAATGCCGGTGCCTCCTTCACTCGCTCACTGACTGAATACCTCTTTCTGGCGAATTCTCTGGTCAGAAACAACAAAGTGCAGATGTGTGTACGAATCTTTAATTAAGATATTGATTTCACAGTGTTAACAGTTTCAGTGATTTTAATGGGAGTTTCTCTGAGAGTGATTGAACTCTAGACTGTCAGTAAAAAATGATCTTTAATAATGTAAATGTTATTTGCTCTCTTTCTGAACAATGAAAGATTAGTAGCAATATTTATATCACATTAACTTTCAATGTTAAATTCACATTTAATATAAAGTCAGTCGTATTAAAAATATGTTATGGCATGACACCTATATCTGTTACTTAAGTAAACAGACAAGGTTTTATAATAAATTACATAAATTGGAGTAAAGGCTGATGAAATATATACATTTATACACGCACACATACATTACATACATTTTATCTATATATCTAAATAAAAATAGGCTCAGTATATATGACCCAAAGTAACTAGTAACTAACTACTTGAGTAGATTTTTTATCCGATACTCGTTTACTCTTACTCAAGTAACTATTCAAGACTAGTACTTTTACTTTTACTTGAGTAAATATTTCTATAAGTACTTTTACTTTTACTTGAGTACAGTTTTTGGGTACTCTACCCACCTCTGGTTAAACCACTGGTCACATGGACTATTTTAACAATGTCCTTACAACATTTCCGTATCTTAATGTGTTTTCCAAAGATGAACAAAGTTCTTACTGGTATGGAATGACATGAGAATAAGTAATTAATGACAGAATTTTACATTTTCGGTGAACTAACCCTACCATAGTTTATTTTTCACTCACGCCTTGTGGAAGTCAATATGAAATTTACTCTATTCCTCACTCAGCCACTCACTTTTTAATATTTTATGTGTTTTTACGGGGTGGGGGGTGGGGGTGAATTTATGTCAATTTGACAGACTCAGACAAGATCATTAAAAGCAATTGATCATTAAAAAGTGTTTAAAATACTAATTGGAATAGAAATTTTGAGATTTGAGTAACACTTTAGAATAGGGAACACATATTAACTAAGAATTTTCCTTGAGCGAACACCTTATTTGCTTCTTATTAATAGTTAGTAAAGTAATTGTTAAGTGTTGGTATGGGGTTGGATTAAGGGATATAATCATGCAGAATAAAGCATTAATATGTGCTTTATAAGTACTAATAAAAAGCTAATAATTTATATGCATGCCAATAAACAAGTAGTGAGAATTAGTCCTTAAAATAAAGTGGTACCGTGATTTGATAAAAAAAAAAAAAAGGTTCACATTAAAAAAAAAGTCATGCCAGGGGCACCGAATATTTGAAACATATGTGTGAAGGGGTTAAATTTAGCACTTTTTATAGGTCACATAAGTGGTTTTGACAAAGATTCCTCATGTATTGTTTGATTTCTGCTCAGACAGTGAGACCTATCCTTAACCAGTTCAGTGTGCATCATAGACTGGCTTTAGGCCTAATCTGGTAAATATCTCTTAATAAAGTCATTACAATTCGATCACTCCGTCCCAATATGCTTGCAGACATGTTTAATCTCCCTTCATTGTCAGGGAGAAAGTGAGTGCGGAAATTTCGGGATAATATGTCTGGAGACAGAGACACTGGGTCTAGACAGAGGTGTAATGTGATTTAGGATGAGTGTCCAAAGTGCCTAACCCTCTTATTCACATTTTTGTGTTTGGGTGTGTTAGTAGCACAGATCCATCACTTCCAGGCAGAATTATCAGGCATTGTCAAGCAAATTTGATCAGGGCGAACAGTAGTGCTCAGCCTGTCTGCAGGCTCTCTACAGACAGGCACTCACCGAGGATCATTACGTTAACTCTTTGACAACACATATATGGATAAGCTGATTATTAGCTCAGTATTACAACACATATTCAGAAAGCTGTCTTACACACAGACCGCTTTGCTGAGTGAGAATAATGACCACTTGTTCACAGGCCAAAATCAAGAGTCATACTTACTGTCGAAGTTTATTCAACCAGAAATACACTATATTTTTCCACATTTTAAACACTGGGTTATGGCTAAGTAGGAGAGAGAATGGCACATACCCTGACTTTGTGTCACGAGTATATTATGCCTGTGACACGCTTTAATTGATAGACATTGTAATTAAGTCCTGGTGTACAGACAAAGGAAATTGCACATTCATCATATCAAACTGACATATGTGGGTGAGCAAATGACTCTTTTTTTATTTGGAGTACTGAATCACCTGCTGGGGGCAGTGGATGTGACTGGCTTCAAAGAGGACATTTTATTAGCATGCAGACTAAATGCAGTGTGTTCATTTCTGATCGGTGGTGGATGGTTTAATTTGTGTATTCTTCCGCTGTGGTTTTTGATATGTCTTTTGTCTCTGTTGATGTCAAACACAAGGGATCCATTAAGAGTCTTGTTGCCTGATTATTGGTACTAATTGCTTTGTATCCTTATTTAATTGCAGGCTCAACTGTAATTGTTTTTTATTTAATTAATTAATTTATTTATTTATTGCTTAAATATCTGTCATTTACTAAAATGTTGTTCAGAATTTTAATTTGTGTAAAATCAAAAGGGGAAATTCTGAAGAATGCTGGTCACTTTTGTCCAATAATTTACAATGAAATGAGACTGCAGATTTAAGCTTTAAAAAAATCATTATAAAAGTGTTATAAACGTTCTCCTTAATTTCTTGCACTAAATTAAAAGCCTCCTGCAGCTTTGTGTGATGAATTATTCAGACTGCATTTTTGAATTTGATCAACAAAATCACTAAAAATGTTTGACTTGAAATAACTGATTCATGATTTATTTATTTATTTATTTTTGACAACCCCAGACCTCATTCACATTTCTGGATGAACTTTTGAAATGAAATTTTGGATGAAATTTTATTTTATTTTATTTTATTTTATTTTATTTATTTTTGTATGTACTACACAATTGTTCTTCATTTTCGTGTGGCTGTAGTGTTTAATATTTATTCACTGTGTATTAGAGACTATTAGAGTTGACCCTAGTTGTTATCATTTTTTGTCCTTCTCATAGTGGTTCTCTTGGACACTACAGCTGTGCTGGGAGAACTAAGCTGGAAGACCTACCCAATAAATGGGGTAAGTAATATTTCCCTGTGACCTTTGTACCCTATACACAATTTCCCTTACAGTATGTACATGTACTGCGGTTATTAAAAAAGAAATTCTTATAAAGCTCCACTGAATGTATTCCAACCATGCCTATGCAAACATTACTCATGTCAGGTTAATCCAAACGGCACACTTCAATGTGAAAAAAAGAAGTTTGTTATATTGAAATTTAATCAAATCAGGCCACTGAAACGGCATTAGTGATCCAGAATCTATTCAAAGAGTTCCTTAAAGGGTAATTATTGACACGGTTCTTAATAATTCAATTTTGCCCCTTTCATTTTTGTGAACACTACAGAGAGAATTTCTAAGACATTAAAACCAGTCAAAAGGCTAAAAGCAATTTGAATGAAGCAACCAAGTGTGATCTCACAGCCCAGAGGAGCTTCTAATAGTAGAGCTACTATTATTAAATCAATTTCATGATAAAGAGCAGTATGATGGATACTCGATCACTGCTCTTTTTCTGAGGCCAACCATAAGTACCAGTCCTAGTCTAAAAGTTTTGTAGTGGAGCAACCAGAATCAGCCCACTGAGTGTTTTTTGAAGGTTGTGTAAAATGACCTATAGCCCATAAAATGATTTCCCAGTGGAGCTGCAGTGCACATCTTCATATTAGTTCTGCTCTTACACAGGTGCCCACGATGTCAAAGAAAGTGAGTTCATCTTACCAGTAAACACCACTTGGGGTTTCTTTTTCTTTTTTTTTTCATGCTGTTTTTTTTTTCATGCTGTTTCGTGCCTCCGATCAAATCAATAATTCATGCTATAATATCCTGGGTCAAATACCTACTGTATCCTATTAGTATTTACTACAATGTCTTTTTCTGCTTCTTTTTGTTAAGTCAGGGTACTATATGTCACATTAATCAAAGCCTTTTTCATTCTTCTCCCAGAGCTAGATGGAACTTACCTTTTCCGGTCTGGGGAGACTTTACCCGCCATTTAATTTGTTTTCTAGCGATTGGAGACCAGCGTGTATGTTTTGTTTACTCTGGCACAGACATATCCTATGGGGTTTCTCTCTCTCTCTCTCTCTCTCTCTCTGCAACTCTCCCCTTTACCTTCTCTGTTTGGAGAAACAGGTTTGTTTCTGCTGTTCTGTTGTTTCGTTGACTATTCTCTAGGCTCTACTCCACTGTAAGGCCCTCAGATTTTGTGCTGTAATTATCAAATGTGTCACAGAACTCTGGTTTCTTTGTGTTGTGTATGCACTTCTCTTCTTCTTGAGAAAAAATTATATGCTTACTGCATGTTAACCCTCACAAATAATTAAATGAGCTCTAGATGGCATGAATGAAATGTTTATATTTAAATGTAATATATATATATATATATATATATATATATAATATTATATTATGTACTAAAATACATCCTTATAGTAAAAAAAAAAAAAAAAAAGAAAAAAAAAATATTTTAGGGTTGGTAAGAAGTTGGTAAGAAGGTTTTTGAAAGAAGTCTCTTTTTCTCACCAAGGCTGCATTTATTTAATCATATACATAGTTAAACAGTAAAATTGTGAAATGTTTTTACGGTTTAAAATAACTGTTTTATACTATTATAATTTTTTATAAAATATCAAATATTCAGCAGCCATTACTCCAGTCTTCAGTGTCACATCCTTCAGAAATCATTAAAATATGATGATTTTGTGCATAAGAAACATTTGTTTTTATTGTTGAAAACTACTTTTTTTCAGGATTCTGTGATGGATAGGAAAATAACAGAATTAGCTTAATAGAAAGCTATAATTATAATTAATCAATAAACTTTTTTTTTACTGTCACTTCTATTTAATGTATTTGTTACGATCTCCCCTGTCTAGGGTTGAGGAGAAGGAACAGATGAAAAGAAAAAGAAAAAAAGGCTTCCAAATAAATTAAACAAATTGAACGTCTTCAGAGCCCCTGTCTAAAATAAGTCTAAATACTTTAGGAATCTAAATAATCTAAACGCAAAATAACGATGCAAACCAAAATACAATAATAAACATACCTCACTGACTACCCATAAACAGGAGAAAAGAATATATAAAAATAAATGGCACCCCCACAGCTTCCTTAAATCTTAAAGTACTTGGAAAATAAATAAAACATGAAAGCAACTAGCCCTGCACTCAGGGATTCAATAACAAGAGTCCTACAACAATCAGTCACCAAAAAGAAACCACACGTCTGCAACAGGTGACAGGGACTCTTCACAAGAGAGACAGAGGGAAAACCTCCCGTCCCCTCCTTCACTGGAGGAGGGGCTTTTATGGTTAGGAGAACAGTCACAAGAGCAAATCAGCAGAGGTTGACACTTAGGAGCGTTGATTAACAACAGGTGTTGCTTCTTAACCTGGCGAAAAAGCAGAAACAAGAGAGAGATACAACAGGCACACTCAAGATACGTACAATTACGTAACAGTATTGCATCAGTGATGAATGAAATAATTTATTAATTTATTTATTTTAATTTCTTAAAAAATAAAAAAGTTCTGACCCCAGCTTTTTTAATGGTTAAAAAGCCAAAGAAGAGCCTTAGGCTTAAAAATATTTTTAAAAACTGCTGACCGTTGACCTCATTTAGCAGGTACTGCTGTCCTTTTCAAGATTAAAAAGCTGTGACAGTCATCAAAGATGTTGAATTCATTGTAAATGAGCATAATTAAAAACAGTCTGGTTAGTCATGGTTTCATTGCTGTAGTTACCATACAAAGACTTCTGTGTCAATCAAAGAGTGATTAATGATCTCTTAACGCTTTCTCATTCCCTGTTGGCCACTTGAAAGGTTGACCTTTTCTAAAAAGGCCTGTCCGTCTCTTTTCAAAAGGACTGCAGCACTGGGACATGAATGATTAATACATGCTGTTTTAGGAGAAGTTGTGTCAAGATGAGACAGAAAGCCACACTTTTGAGTATTAATTTATTATCTGTAATGGGACTTTGAGTGACCTTCAGCAGGACAGATCTGGCTTTTGGTGAAAGATCACAACAAAATCTGACCTCAATCATTGAAGCTCAGCTGGTCTGTGTTTTATACCAGTTAGTTCAACCAAGGTATCCCATGGAGTACAGGGTACCTTCAGCAGTTTCAAAGGCTACGATTTTGCTTTGGTAGACCTATAAGAAAAGATTAAAAGCACAACTCCTGGCACCTCATTTATAAAGATATACATAGTATGATCCTAAATGTGAACATATGTTAAATCTCACTATTAATTAGTTGTTGATTAGCATGCATATTACTAGCATATTGGCTGTTTATTAGAACTAATTAAGCACATGTTGATACCTTGTTCTGCATGAGCATATTTTAGATCCCCTTACATACCTTAGTTATTTATGAGACTATAAGGTTTTTATAAGCCATAATACATTAAGAATGCCCTTATGATGCATTACAAATACAGGCTTCATCTGGTGTTATGATACATTATATTCCTAAAAGTTATAGAGTGAACATTAGCCTACTATGCTATTGTATGACACAATTAACATCAGGGTCCAAACTATTTAATGTAATTATGAAATTATACTCCAGGCAGTGGTTGAAATTTAGTCATTTACACATATGGCAGTCATAACTTGTTTACCTAACAGATTTCTTTAACCATTAATTGAATTAAGTCTGAACAACCATTACAGGATAATTCTGCCCCAAAAAGTTTTGAAAATGCCCATGCTCTTCGGTTGGCTTAGGCATGAGAACATTTTCATGCCAGTTTTTGTCTTTATGAAACCTGATATGTTCCCCATTTTCAACAAAGGATGTAATCTATACAATTTAGGATCAAATTCATCATCGATTTATAAAAGAGGTATTTTATTATTCTCAGCATTTTACAGTTCTGTAGCAAAATAATGTGTGTAAAATTTGCAAGTTTGTGTGGATCACGCTTCCACTAGTCTCCAACTGGGCTGCACTCCCCTGATTCCAGTCCATACAACACGTTAACACAATACTACTAATCTGATAATCTAACACCAGCATGTGTTCTCTGATATCGGCAGTTGATCCGGTGGTTATTGATTGAGTTCAGAAAGTGTAACTTCAAATTGGCTGAGAAAACCAGAGCTCCCACTGATTTCGAACACCTTTTTCTTCATCATTGCAACTGACACTAAACACCAAACTCGATTTTAGCTCGCACCCACATGCTGACAAAATCTCTTATACCACAAGTGAGTTCTCCTTCTGTCTTACTCAGCCTTTGCTATTTGAAGCTGCAGCATTTTGCACTCGCAGTCGTGATCTAAAAGTGACTGATGTGCTCTATACAAATCTGTTTTCTTGATGTGATTCACTGATATTATTTTTAGCAGGGAATGTAAGTACACGACTGTGTAGGATAGGGCAGCAGAGTTGAAATCTTTCCAATATTGTCTCTTTAAAACAGCATGTTATCAAACAGGTGTGCCAGCAGTTCAAATCATTGGATGGTTGTTAACTTGATGCAGAAATCATATTAATACACTAATGGGGTTTGAGTAAGCATATGAGTGAGTATATCACTGACATATAACATCAGTAACCTGCAGCTCTGACGGTCAAATGATTATGTGAAATATATGCTTGCAGTTTATGGGTTTTGCAAGTAAAAGCTATTGTACTCTTTGCCATAAATCCCAGCATGACACCTCACATAGGATAATATTTTCTATAAATTATTTCATTTCTTCTCTTTTTTATTATCAGGAATGAACATTAGGGTGTTTTGTGTTATATATTGGTTTTCATGGTTGTGAGAACTTTGTTTTCATAACTTGTCCGATTGGAGGTTAGCATGAGAACCTGGCCTGAGTACAATACATCACCATCAGCCTCTGTTTTACAGGCAATGACAAATTGCTGTTGCTTCTCATTTACATGCCCAGTCGGCCTTGACACATGTTGTATCTTGTGTTTGAGCTCAAGAATAGCAGCAAAGCTTTCCAGGTAATACAACAGATTGAACACTGAACAATTTGTTTGATTAGTTCTGAATACAAGTGACCAGAATGCACAAACAACCAAAGAGTACCATGAGTTCTGCATGCAGAATTTCAGAGCAAAAAAATCTATCTTTGTTCACTTAGCACCTCCAATGGAGTTTCAATGAATAGTTCACCAACAAAAATGACTGAAGGTGGGACTTACCCTCAGGCCAGCCAAGATAACGATGTGTTTCGTTTCTTCTTTTGGAGAAATTTAGCGTTAATCACTTGCTCATCAGTGGATCCTCTGCAAAGAATGGGTGCTGTCAGAATGAGCATTCAAAGCATCACGGTAATTCACAAGTAATCCACACAACTCCAGCCCATAAATTAACATTTTGAGAAGTAAAATGCTTTGTGTTGATAAAAAATAAATCCGTTAATATATATTTTTAACTTCAAACGAGTCCTCTATCCATAATATTGCTTTCTCTTGTTATCTTATCTGAATTAGGAGAGAAATATGCACAGATCAACAATCAAAACAGTTTTAAACAAATATGTCAGTCAATTTTGATGTGAGAGGACAACAGGGGATGGATTTGATCACTGGAGGAAGCATTATTATGGATTATGAATTTACTGTGATGTTTTTATCAGCTGTTTGGACTCTCATTCTGACCCATTCACTGCAGAGGATCCACTGGGGCAAGTGATGTAATGTTAAAACTTCGATGAAGAAACAAACTCTTGGATGGCAAATTTCCATTTTCGGGTGAACCTTTTCTTTAACCTGGCGCTAAATGACTATTTAATTCAAGTCAGTATACCTTCTTTCTATGTAAATTAGGCTTGCTTTTTCACAAAACCCAGTGAGATGAGGAATTGCACCATGCAAATTGCATTCAGCAAAGTTTTGGGTGTGTTTCCGCCGTTTACGCATTTGCATAATTTCTGTAGCGAATCGGTGCTAAAACAATGCAGACAGTATGTGCGAATACCACAGAATTATTAGAGAATTCCGCTCATTATGTTGTGTATCGGTGAAGGAAACTTTGGCTGTGGCCATTCATTCCAGCTGTCGATAGGGAGGGGAACCTTGATAACAGACAGAACGAAATGTCAAATGTGTCCCTTTGCTGTTTCCTTGCGATGGCTCTTGTACAGGAGTCAGGATTACAAAAGAATGTAGAGATGTCGAAGGATTTCGGGTGGAAGTAGGTCATTGTTAGTGTTGTTCTGGACCGTCCAGAGTGACCCTAATGTCCCGTTGGCCTCTGCTGCTCTTGTTCCCGTTTTTCCTTTTCTGTTGCATGATGGAAGGGAACGGTTTTTTGTTGTTTAAATGACACAGCCTATAAATGCAGTCTTTCATCACTGTCTACCTTTTGTGTTTCTGCTGTTAGATGTTAGATTTCAGCAGTATCTCTTTCCATCTTTATCCACTGTCCCTCTTACTTACTTTCTTTGGCGAGGGTAGATGACATTTTCTTGTCTCTGTCTCACTCACTTTCTCTCTATCACTCGCGCTCTCTCTTTCCTTTCCTTCTTCTTTCTCTTATGAGAAACATGGTTTTGAATTGCTTTTCTCTTTCTTCATGCGGAAATAAAGTCATATCAGAATAGAGATTATATCTGAGTCTAGGTTGTAAAACAGTCTGGGATAATGAAAGCGAAATAAGACAAAGGATAGATTAGGCAGGGACGACCTAAAGGCATATTGATGTATGTCTGACTTTACCCAGAGCAAAATTAGATATTTTCCATGTCCCTTTTTGTAATCCAGACTGCATGTTCAAAATGAGATTTCAACACCTTGAGATATCTTGCACAAGAATTATTATTACTGAAACTAATCATTGTTGGCGAGTTTTTTAAATGACAGTACACCATGGGATGTCTACCTTTCTGATATTATTTTTCAGTTCCGTTTATGAGTATGTTTAATTTCCCATGGCCTGTTTGTTTGTTTTTCTTTCCATAATTAGTTTTATCTCTTTGATCAAGTAAACTGCTGTAAATTTGGCATGTGTTTTGCTATTAGTTACACTTTAAAATGCAAATAGATGATTTTTTTAGCTGTTTAACTGTGGATTTAAATTTACATGTTTGCATAGTTTATTTTGTTGTAATCAAATTACATGATATGCAGATTGTAAATTAATTAATTCATGAATTAATTAAATCATAAATATTATTGTGGTAGAATTTGAATAAACATTACAATAAGTGACTTTGTATGCCAATACATAGTTAATTTATGAAAGTTTATCAATTTATTGTAACCTTTTTAGCAGCCCATGTGAGTTGTTATAATTATGGTTTGTTACATGTGTATTTTTTTTTTTTTCAAATTTGATTTACTCTTAACTGTAACCTAAACATATAACAACAATTTGTATTTTCTAATACATATTCAAACCCCAGTCTAAAACACTTTATTGTGTAAAGCACTATAAAATTAAACAGGAGTTCAAGAATCGAATGGATTAATGTTTGATTTGATTTAATTAAAGAAAAAAATTCTGCACAAGCCATACTTTTTGCTCTGAAAAATAAACAAGAAAGAAAGCAAGTGAATAAATGCAGTGTTTGAGCCACAGGCATTGCACAAGGTTGAAGAGATACGTGACATAGAAATGAATGTTTGTCATTCATTTGGTGTTTTTATTGATGCCGTTTGAAGTGGAAGTCTATTTATCAATTATTGAGTCAAAGGTAGCGCCGGTATCTATCTCACAAAGCACTTCCATTACCCAAGGTTAACGTGTACTTAATAATTAAAAGATAATTAAACTCACACTCAAGCTTAATTGTATTTCCATTTGCCCAGGGCTCATTTGCAATTGATAGCCACCCCCCCCCCCAACTCCCCTGATAGCAGACCTTTATTTGGGTTGTGTAAATTGTATTATGGAGTCTCGAAGTGTGTACTTTCAATGCAAGAAGTGCAGAAAAATCAAAGCTTCAAAGATCAATCCTAAGCTGGATCTGACAAACAGAAATCAATGATGATAATAGATGCTTTTAAGCTATTGAGCGTACATATTGACATGCTAGTCAGTTCGGCGGCGCTTGCTGAAAAGGTTCATTTACAGCCAGAGAGGCCAAATATAGAGATTTCCAAATAGAGGACCACTACTGACAGATTCCAATTCAGTGTTGTTATAAGCTTTTCATATGCATTACTGTGTACCGGCATTATCTAAAATAACCTATGTCCTGATGTGTGCGTGCGGCTCTTGCCAGCGACTGCACCAGCGATATGCCTTTTTCACAGCCAGTTTCCAAGTGGAGAAATGATGAGAGATATCAAAGGAAAGTCGGGCATCTTAGATGTCTGCTGATATAAACCATTTTTAAACCATTTTAAAAGCAATGAATCCCCCCTCATCCCCAATATGCATTTCCTCCATGTCGTCTCTATACCATTCTGATCTGTGCCGTTTTTGAATCCTTCTCTGTGGACCCCTGCCAACTTTATGTGATGTGTAGCCAGCGATTTTAGCTTCATCCATCTCAGCTACTTTTATCAGTGCGTGTAGCATCTTAAGCCGCGTGCTGATATCTCATCCCCGCCGCAGTGTTCCTAGATGTGTCCGGTCACTTTCTAGCAGGAGATTGAAAACATGCTGCTGCCTCCCTGTTCTTCTAAATGCCTCATTTTACCACCAACAAAAAAGCTGATGTGAAACAAAGGGCTGGAAGGCAGTGGCAGTGAGAGAAGAGATTATAGTATCGGGACATGTATCAAACTACCCGCAGTCGGTGTGCTGTTCTGAGGTCAAATGATTTCTTTCATGACTTCATGAATGACATTAAATGGCCTGTCTGGAGATAATGAAAAGTTTGCTAAGCATTATCATCAGCATCAACTATTATTATTATTATTATTATTATTATTATTAGGAAAATGTTTGCCCATAGTCCACAGTCTCAAGGGGATTTTATAAACCTACGACTGCATGTAACAATAAACAGTAACACTTTATATTAAGGACCAATTCTCACTATCAACTAGTTGCTTATTAGCATGCATATTACTATCATATGTAATCAATAGTAAGAGGTGGTGCCTATACTAAAGTGTGACATAGCAAACAAATATTCTTAAATACATTTATAGCCATGCATTAATATAGCATTTACACAGTCATTCAAGTTTAAAAATCACATAGATAGATAGACAAATAATTACAAACAGGTTCCTAAATTAACAGTACACAAGTGCCAAAACTGTGAGTAGAAATTGGCTGCTTAGGAAATAAAACAGTTATAGTTACATATATCTGACAGCTGCAGTTCCTGGCTCATTTCACATGCTGCATGATGTTGCTAATGTTTTGGGAAAAAACTATAAAATGGGAATAAATATATTAATAATGCAAATGAAAGTTGCAAAACATCATTCAGTGGTTGATAAGACATATTTAAGGATGCACACACACACACACACACACACACACACACACACACGCACACACACATATATATACATATATATATATATATAAAATGGGAATTTTAAGCATAAAAAAGTGAAAACATTGCAATATTAGTTCTGATAATATAATTACTTATTTTGGAATAAATAATTATTTCATTTTAAGAAAGAAAACATTTGTCTAGTTAAGATTTAACCCTCATGACAACTTCCATGTGTGACCAAATCTCCCCTATTTGTTTGTTTATTTATTTATTTATTTGGTCACACTTTATTTTAAGTTCCAATTCTCACCAGTAACTCTGACTCAATAAACTCTTAAAGGCGCAATATGTAATTTTTCTGCTTTAAAAATAGCAGATATCACTATATCTATGTTATATATATTTTTTTGTTGTGTACTTACATTATCCCGACAGTTTCCACGAACTTTAAAATCCGGAGAAAATTATAGTTTAATTAGAAGACACGGCACGTTTCTTTATTTCCGTTTTGTCGCCCGTCTATGGCGTCATATAAACCTTGACCCCTCTAGTTTATCTAACTTCCTGCGGAACCGCCAAATACAAAGGTGAACAGAAGCAAAGACGAGACGAAGAAGAAAAAGTAGTAGCTTGCCTTTATCGAGACTATTATATTTTATATTTATATTCGTATTTATACCTCAATCAATAACTTAGTTATGGATCATGATTATGCTTTGCCTGCACGTTCTGTGAAGCGCAAACGTACGGGTGAAATAAATGACCTGAGAAGGTTTTGGGACGAAGAAGAAACGAGACATGGGTAAATATTGGAGTTGCATTTCCAAGATAGAGAGAGCTTCGTGACAAGCTGAAACTACAGAGAGATGCTTGCATTCTAATAAACAGGTATGCATCCATTCAGCTAACTATATCTATCCGTATATTTTGTGAAACGATGATGTCTTGTGTAAAACGCAGACGGACTAGCTCTCATGTAGAGTATAATGTAAATCTACATGTGTTCTATATCTAGCTGGATAAAGTAGCTTCAAATGCAGTTCACTATTTTGTTCGATATCATAGTATAAACGTAGCCTAATTATAATTATTAACGAAAGGCAACCGTGTTTTTTTTTTTAACATATATTACTACTAGCTAGATGGAATATTGATTTGATAGGGGTCTGATAATTCATATATCTCTCCGTTCGAAAATACGTGATTGTCAAAATACTAAGGCCGGTGACACACTGGCTGCATGGCGTCTCTGCTGCGTGCCAGAAGCGTGGCGGCTGCCTCGCGTTTTCTGTGTCTTTAAACACCAGAATCGTGCCTGACGCGGCGCGGCGCGCTGCTGCTGCTGTAGGTGACATAGAGGGAGACCGCTGACAGACCAGGCTCTTGTCTTCATGACAACAATATCTATACTTCATGTTGAACATAAATATAAAGCCTACTGATAAAGGACACCATCAACAGTATTGACGGTAAAATAGACTTATGTTTGACAGGTGCAATATTTGAAAATCGATAATTATTTATTTATTTTTTAAATTACATTTGTATCTGAATTTATGTCAACCTATAGACTTTCAAACATCAAAATGTCATGAATTAATATGTATTTGTGTACAAAATTACATATAAACATATTTTCCTATTATATTTTGCCTGGAAACGCTTCCAACACGCGTGCGTGTCGCGTGAAAAATAGGCGTCGGTTCTATTTCTAGCATGCACACGTTTTCCGCGCAGCTCGAGCCGCGCCTGAGACGCAGGTCTAATACTAGGGTCATACTCACGCAGGCAGTCTGCAAGCTCTAACCTATTAACATGGGAGCTGAATTAAAAACTGACACGCCACGCAGCTGAGACGCCGGCCTCAGTTGAAATGAGTGAGGAATGTGGGGAGCGACAGAGCGCGTGTTCCAATGAACAACAACTCCCATGAGCCTACGCTCTTTCCCGACGTCATCAAAGTACGTCTCATGTTATTATTTTGATTGAGTGACCCCTGGTGGCCAAAAAAATTCCATACTGCACGTTTAATTTGCTGCTTATTAATAGTTAGTAAGGTACAGTAGTTGTGAAGTTTAGGTATTGGGTAGGATTAGGGGATGCAGTATAGGTCCTTTTAAAACGAATAAATAGCCAATATACTAATAACAATAATAATAATCAGCGACAAGTCAATAGTGAGAATTGGTACCTATAGTAAAGTGTTTATTTATTTATGTACTTACATTCATTCAAATCTGTTTGCATTTCTTGTCTTAGTGTGTTTATAGTTGTTCAGTAGGTCTAATGACCTGTCTCTTTTCACAAGCATTTTAATGACATTATATCCAATTTAAACAGTATAAAATAATCATGAGCTGACTTGACCTGTTTAGAAATGGAGCCCTTCTCTTTCAGTCAAACTTTTTGGTTGCAAAGAGCGGTCCGTTGTGACGAGCTATCAGCAAACATCAGGGCTATGATACAGCAAGTTTCTGATTGAGAGGCTATTAGGGAAGGCTTAGCTTATCACTGCAATAATGAAAGTGAATAAGTAGAGGCTTTAGTGCTAATGAAGTACGTCCTTCCTAATTAATTATCAGAGGGAGATAGACTAGGGAGATAAGATATAAAAAAAGAAGAGGAAACATGATTGGATGAAGAGATTTATGCTGTAGACAGAAAGAGGAGGAGAAATGGTGAGGAAAACAGTAGAGTGCAAGAAAAGTGGGAGTACAAAAGAACAGAGTGAGAAAAAGAGACTGAATGGGTGGAAAATAAGAATGCCAGAACACAGTGAGAGTCTGTGAAAAAGAAAGTGAGAACATGTGGAAAAGAGAGTGAGAGCGTGATGACAAGATATGGGAAGTGTTTGGAAAAGCAAATGTGTGCAATACAATGTGTTTGGAAAGAGAAAAAGGATGTGTAAAAGAGAGAAAACATGTAGAAAGTCGCTCAAAGCAGAGAAGCAGTACAATGGCCAGAGGTGCTGTCATTACTGTTTGATTAAGCTGTAGCTTGTGGCTTTAATAAATCTATTAGTCTCTCATGCCTTGCTGTGTTCACAGCTTCAGCATTACCAAGCATATGGGTAGCGCATAACACAGTCTAGAAAAACTACCTAAAAATGATGCAAGTCTATTGAAAATGGCAGTAAGGAGTCTCACGTTGGCTGGATGTGACAGTGAAATAAATGTGTGTATGCATGGATGTTTGCGTGAAAACTGGACAGTATATGTACATTTTCACAAACAATGATTCATCAATTATTTTCATGCAAGAATTCATTCTAAATTTCCCAAAAATCACAGTTTCCACAAAAAGTTTAATTAGCACAACTCTTTTCACTATTGATAATCCTATTGTCAAATATTCAAATCACCATATTAAAATAATTTCTAAAGGATCATGTGACACTGAGGAGTGAAGTAATGGTTGATGAATATTTATTTTTACATCAGAGGAATACATTTCATTTTAACATAGTTAAGAGAGTTAAGAGATGTGCCATTGACAGAAGAGAAATATGAGACCTCTAAAACTTTTTTTTTTTTTTGGCCACCCACTGCAAGTATTTTCAAAAAATTTCAAACATTTATTATAGCCCACCCCCTTCCCCCTTCCCCATTTTTTTTTTTTTTAATGAATGCAATATTTCAAAAGAAAGATTATAAATCAACTTGAATGTAAGTTTCATAAAAAGAATGCAACAATTTGAACAAAAAGCTGAAAAAAAATCATATCACGAAGTTCTCTGTATAACAACAGATACGTGTGTATGTAACTAAATGTATTAAAGGCGTTTGAACTGTATTCAATGATGGCACACTAGGGATTGCTCAAGGATCTGCGTCATTTATTATGGAGATGGATGATTTATTTTGGGAACGCTAATTACTAGTTAGAGACATGTCAAACCAAATCAGTTCAATCCAACTGACTGACAGATTCCAATTGACAGATTCAGAGTCTACTGTACATCCGGAACTCTGCAATCCACAAAAATGTTCATTGCATGTATTCCACATACTGTATGCAGTGAGAAGCTTGTGAGCTGTCAGTGGTCTTGCCAGAGATGGCACCCCAGTGTATAATTAGCGTTTTGCTTTTTTTTTTTTTTCTCAAAAAAATTGTTTCCAAGTAAACCTTCTTCTCATGTGGATAATATTATTCCTCCAGCGATAAGAAGATCTCTCTGGAAGAGAGTACATAGAAAAGACGGGTTGTAGAGAGTTGCCGAACACTGTATTTTTTTTTTTTTTTGACTAGCTGCATATACTTACTATAATTATAATAAACATGAGCTTCCTAGTCAGAAATCAGACATGAACAGCCTTTTAAATTTGAAAGTGTTACAATGCTTAGAGAGCGTGGTAATGTTTATTTGATTGTCACTGTATGGGGATGCTACATTTTATTAAAAATCTGTTGGATATTGATTAAATATCTGCAAATCATTTTGGCTTTAATTATATTTCCTCAGGCAATAGGCAAGAATGAACCTGCTGTCCTCCATGATTCCTATTCTTTCCAACAACAAAGCACTTGAATGTGATAAACTTGTAATTACAACTTTAAATTAATGAATTATTAAATTAATGAATTATTAGGTTTGCATGTAAACATAGCCAGTGTTTCAATTTACAGTAAAAACTGAGTTTTTTCTTATGCTAATTTGATGAATCTAAATTCTGTTTGATTTCTCTGGGCTCCAGCAGCTGCTCTGAAGAACTCAACAAGAACATTGCCCTTCCCGAGGATTCACTCCTTTCTATAGCTTTCTCCAATTATCCCACTATCTGTCTTTTCATTCCTCTGTCCTTTGCTCTCCACAGTGGGACGCCATTACGGAGATGGATGAGCATAACCGTCCCATCCACACCTTCCAGGTGTGCCACGTTATGGAACCAAACCAGAACAACTGGCTTCGTACAAACTGGATTCCCCGGCAGGCTGCGCAGAAGATCTACGTGGAGCTTCGCTTCACCCTGCGGGACTGCAACAGCATCCCCTGGGTCTCTGGCACCTGTAAGGAGACTTTTAACCTCCTCTACTTTGAGACAGATGAGCCACATGGTGCCACTGCTCATTTCCATACCAACGACTACGCCAAAATCGATACCATAGCTGCCGACGAGAGCTTCACACAGACAGACCTGGGCGACCGTGTTCTGAGGCTGAATACTGAAGTGAGAGAAGTGGGCCCAATAGCTCGTAAGGGTTTCTACTTGGCCTTCCAGGACGTGGGCGCTTGTATCGCCCTGGTGTCTGTGAGAGTTTATTACAAAAAGTGCCCGTCTACCCTGAGAAACCTTGCAGCCTTTCCTGACACTGTACCGCGGGTGGATTCGTCTTCACTGGTGGAGGTCAGGGGAGCGTGTGTTGAGAACGCTGAGGAACGGGACACACCTAGGCTGTACTGTGGAGCTGATGGTGATTGGCTGGTGCCGCTGGGCCGTTGTGTCTGCAGCATAGGCTACGAGGAGAGTGACGGTCTCTGTATTGGTGAGTTCTAACATTAAATCCTGCTTTGTTTTCTGTATCTGCTATAGGGTTTGGCAGCAATATACATATACACTACATAGATTATGTAATTATATATTTAAGGTATTGTATTATAATAATAATGTGTTTTATACTCGCCAATGCTGAATTACAATATTTGATCAAAAATACAGGAAAAATTCACCTAAAATGAAAATAACCTCATGATTAACTCACCCTCAAGCCATCCCAGGTGTATGCAGTATGTCTTTCTTCTTTCAGACAAATACAATTGGAGTTATATTAAAAATGTCCTGGATCCTCCAAGATTCTTACATATAAAGCCCCCACATCAATAAACAATGTAACGTTGCTATTTGAGCATAAACAATATCTGCAAAGTTACGATGCTGAAAGTTCAAAGCAAATGGAGATACTGTCTTTTAAAATTATAGCAGTTTAATGTCTGCGGTTACAGCTCATAGGGTCTACAACAAGCTACTTTCCAGGTTGGTGACATCACAAACCCTGAAATTTACATAAACCCCATCCCAGGAACATGCATCAAAGGGGGCGGGGCCATGATGCTGTAGAGAAGAGGAAGAGTTGTTGCCATGCCACAAGGATGTGCTTTCAAATCAATGCATAAAATCCATGTAGAAAACAGCGCATCCTTGTGGTGCGGCTGACACAGAAGAGTGTACGCAGCCTGCGCTACCGTGATGTGGGAAGAGACAGAGAAGACAATTTTTGAATAAAGTCGTTATTTTTGGTTTCTTCTCGTACAAAAAGTATCATCGTCGCTTCATAACGTTACGGTTGAACCACTGATGGCAGATGGACTATTCTGACGATGCTTTTCATACTTTTCTGGTCCTTGGCAATGTTTTTCACTTGGCGGTCGATGGGACAGTCACAAGCTTCCCGGTTTTCATCCAAAATATCTTAAATTGTGTTCTGAAGCTCTTACGGGTTTAGAATGACATGGGGGTAAGTGATTGATGACAAAATTTTAATTTTGGGGAAGAGTATCCCTTTAACACTTGTTAGACTGCACCAAACACAATCAGGCCTAGAAAAAAGCACTCAACCACCCCTTTAAATATGGATTATCCAGAAATAAAAGAATGTAATGCAATATACTGTACAGTTTAACACATTGAAAAAAATATTTATAAAATTAAAATCTATATCTCTAGCTCTTGATTAGCTCGCGTTGTTTCAAGACCCTTAATATTTAGTATTTTGTTTTTGCTTGAATGTGTTCTCTGTGTTCTTACCTGTGTATGTGAGTGGTGATTTTGCTGTGATTTTGATTTTGCTTGTGGTTTTCATTTATTTATTTAGTTTTGAAAGTTACAGTTTCTGTATTTTCTCTGGCTTCAGATTTGCTCGTAAACGGGCAACCCGGAGCGGAGGTAAAGCAGAGTGATTACAGAATGATTTGAGCCGGGAGGGAAAATTACTGTCACTCCATTCCACTCACATATTGTATTCCAGTCTGAACCTTGCTTGTCAACGTGCAAAGCTTGAAACTTGACTTGCTATTTTTTTTTTTTTTTTGGAACTGTTTGTCTTGGTGGGTCAGCTTTTGTCTGAAATGTGCATCACTCGATATCTGCTTCCGGATTGTTGTAACATTAAGGAGCTATTCAGTATAACAGCATTTGCTTGTGGGACATTGCTTAAATATAAAGTTAACAATATATAAAATTAAGATTTTAGTCATACCACCTCTGCTCCATTTGTGATTGACTGAGAAAAGCCCCATTCCTGACAGCAGGTGAAAAGAGATGAGAGAGTCCTGCTGTGATCCAATGATGCAAGTAGATCTCCTTTAAGGAAAGAGGAAGGGACAGTCATAATGGAGACATCAGTGACTGACCCGGTTCATGCTGCGGCAGCCTGTAGGGAGGTTCTCTGCACATGTGAGAGAATAGAAGATGGCAATGGGAGTCAAAGGCATCATTGCGTTCTCCTCATTATCATACAGTAACTGAGCATTTCAACCATTCTCCAAGAGCTTTAAAGATTCTGAGGTGTGAGAGGCACTTGTACCTCTCTCTTTCTCAGGATTTGTAAGATGCACCAGATGAAGTATCACTCTTACGATAGCACGCTGTCTGTGATATGATTTAGATTTAGTGAGTACATCAGAAGTAAAGCTCTGCTGTCATGAGGCTGTTCAGTGTATCTCTACTACCTGCATCCCCCGTTTCCTGCCACCTCTGTCTCTTTCTTCCTCTTTGCACATTATCTAAGCAGATCACTCCTCAGATTAAGGCTGCAATCGCACTGGCACCTGTCAAAACCCTAATCAAATCCCCAGCGTCAGGGCGGCTCCTGCTGCAAAGTGAATCCATAATCAGCTCTCCCCTGCCCATCAGAGACCAGTTGCTCAGCGTGGTGTTTGTGTGTGTCAGGGACAGAAGCAGAGGAAGAGAGAGACAGATGAATTCCTGTATTTTCAGAGTATGTGCTGAATCTGATGAAATCGAACTTCCTGACTCTTGGTTAAGTTTGTTTGTCAGTGATCCAGATGTGTCAGTTTGAGGTTGGCACTGTCACGTATATTATTGATATATGCGAATTTAAATATGGATTATCCAGAAAAAAAAGCATGTAATGCAATATACTGTACAGTTAAACACATTGAAAAAAATAGTTATAAAATTAAAATCTATATCATGATGTATGGTTTTGGCCCTCTAGCTCTTGATTAGCTCGTGTTGTTTCAAGACCCTTAATATTTAGTATTTTGTTTTTGCTTGAATGTGTTCTCTGTGTTCTTACCTGTGTATGTGAGTGGTGATTTTGCTGTGATTTTGATTTTGCTTGTGGTTTTCATTTATTTATTTTGTTTTGAAAGTTACAGTTTCTGTATTTTCTCTGGCTTCAGATTTGCTCGTAAACGGGCAACCCGGAGCTGAGGTAAAGCAGAGTGATTACAGAATGATTTGAGCCGGGAGGGAAAATTACTGTCACTCCATTCCACTCACATATTGTATTCCAGTCTGAACCTTGCTTGCCAACGTGCAAAGCTTGAAACTTGACTTGCTATTTTTCATGAATCTGATGAAAATCGAACTTCCTAACTCTTGGTTAAGTTTGTTTGTCAGTGATCACTGTCACGTATATTATTGATATATGTGAAGTGCTAACAACAATTGTGAAAATAAGTTTCTCAAGTGTTTTTAAACAATAATTAAAACATTAAAAAATAAATAATAATAATAATAATAATAATAATTTCTAAAAATCCATCCTAGGCAGCTTTCTATTAGCCAGTATAACAAATTCACTTGACCAACTTGAACCTGATGCAATTTACATTGGGAAAAATTCCACTTTTACTTGAAACTTCTGATTGTGTAGATTCCTATGAAATGACTGGATTTCAAATGCTAAGTATTGCCAAGCAACAGTAAATAAAAAGCAGTAAAGACTACAGTTATATATTATTTACTCTACATAAACAAAAAATAAAACCCTAAAACTTTAAATCAGGTGTTTAAACAAACAAACCATTAACTACGACTTTTGCCTCAGTAAACTCAGAATTTGCTGCTTATTAATAGCTAGTATGGTAGATGTTAAGTTTAGGTATTGGGTAGAATTAGGGATGTAGAATATGATCATGTAGAATATTTACTAATTATACTAATAAACAGCCAGTATGTTAATATTAGGCATGCTAATAAGCAACAACTGTATTTTAAAAGTGAAAATTGGTTCATATACTAAACTGTTATACCAAAATGTATTCATATATGGACACAAATATGTAAATTCATTTTGAGATGTGCTAAAGATTTCATTTAACAATGTTAATGAAATTATTAGTGTTAAAGATGTACTTTAAGTACAGTGATGATGGCCAAAGTAGTCTAAATAAAAATAGAATGAATACAAAATAAATGAAGAATATTGGCTGCAACATGCTGACAATTTAGTCTGCTTCCCTATTAAAAAAGTTCATTTTAATCACAAAGAACAATGTTTTTTGTAGCTCTTAAGCACTTGAAAATAATTAGCCTACTTACGGTTTTCTGCCAACTTTTGGAATCTGTTTCTTGTCTGCTCCCTTGGCATTATGGGACAGCAGACAGCAAGTGTTCACTGTTTGCACACTTCAGAATCCCAGCAGATGCAGTATGTCATCCTTGTATTGTTTGCCTAATGTATCATGAAGGATTTTTACATTCTACTCATTTGACATTCGGCTGGAGAGACTGTCTGTACTGTTGCCGGACTAATATTCTGGGGCGCTTCCTACTGCTGTGGTGCTTTAGAATCTCGCTGTCCGCTGCTAGTCTGTGTTTTACAGTTCTAAAAGAAAAGATTGTAGCCCTAAGGGTTTAAAAAGCTTGTCATGCTCTTTTTGTGCGTTGCTCTTTTTTGCCAAGCGAGTTGTTCCACTTAAAAGCAAAGAGAAAAGTCAATTGTGCCATTGTATGTTGCTAATCTCTTAAAGATGAAGTGTGGCATTTTTTATGTTAAAATACTTTATCCTATCATGGTTTAATGTGCAGAGACAACTACAAGTAAGCCATTTTATGGTGTATTCCTGAACAGTTTGAATACTGTGGTTTTGCAGCTCTTTTAAAACATTATCCCGTCTGTTTGAAAAATACATTTCAGCAGCTCAATTTTTGGAGTTTGGCGGAGGAATGTACAACCCGAATTCCGGAAAAGTTGGGACGTTTTTTAAATTTTAATAAAATGAAAACTAAAAGACTTTCAAATCACATGAGCCAATATTTTATTCACAATAGAACATAGATAACATAGCAAATGTTTAAACTGAGAAAGTTTACAATTTTATGCACAAAATGAGCTCATTTCAATTTTGATTTCTGCTACAGGTCTCAAAATAGTTGGGACGGGGCATGTTTACCATGGTGTAGCATCTCCTTTTCTTTTCAAAACAGTTTGAAGACGTCTGGGCATTGAGGCTATGAGTTGCTGGAGTTTTGCTGTTGGAATTTGGTCCCATTCTTGCCTTATATAGATTTCCAGCTGCTGAAGAGTTCGTGGTCGTCTTTGACGTATTTTTCGTTTAATGATGCGCCAAATGTTCTCTATAGGTGAAAGATCTGGACTGCAGGCAGGCCAGGTTAGCACCCGGACTCTTCTACGACGAAGCCATGCTGTTGTTATAGCTGCAGTATGTGGTTTTGCATTGTCCTGCTGAAATAAACAAGGCCTTCCCTGAAATAGACGTTGTTTGGAGGGAAGCATATGTTGCTCTAAAACCTTTATATACCTTTCAGCATTCACAGAGCCTTCCAAAACATGCAAGCTGCCCATAACGTATGCACTTATGCACCCCCATACCATCAGAGATGCTGGCTTTTGAACTGAACGCTGATAACATGCTGGAAGGTCTCCCTCCTCTTTAGCCCGGAGGACACGGCGTCCGTGATTTCCAACAAGAATGTCAAATTTGGACTTGCCTGACCATAAAACACTATTCCACTTTGAAACAGTCCATTTTAAATGAGCCTTGGCCCACAGGACACGATGGCGCTTCTGGACCATGTTCACATATGGCTTCCTTTTTGCATGATAGAGCTTTAGTTGGCATCTGTTGATGGCACGGCGGATTGTGTTTACCGACAGTGGTTTCTGAAAGTATTCCTGGGCCCATTTAGTAATGTCATTGACACAATCATGCCGATGAGTGATGCAGTGTCGTCTGAGAGCCCGAAGACCACGGGCATCCAATAAAGGTCTCCGGCCTTGTCCCTTACGCACAGAGATTTCTCCAGTTTCTCTGAATCTTTTGATGATGTTATACACTGTAGATGATGAGATTTGCAAAGCCTTTACAATTTGACGTTGAGGAACATTGTTTTTAAAGTTTTCCACAATTTTTTTACGCAGTCTTTCACAGATTGGAGAGCCTCTGCCCATCTTTACTTCTAAGAGACTCTGCTTCTCCAAGACAAAGCTTTCATAGCTAATCATGTTACAGACCTGATATCAATTAACTTAATTAATCACTAAATGTTCTCCCAGCTGAATCTTTTCAAAACTGCTTGCTTTTTTAGCCATTTGTTGCCCCCGTGCCAACTTTTTTGAGACCTGTAGCAGGCATTAAATTTTAAATGAGCTAATTAAGTGGATAAAAGTGTAAAATTTCTCAGTTTAAACATTTGCTACGTTATCTATGTTCTATTGTGAATAAAATATTGGCTCATGTGATTTGAAATTCCTTTAGTTTTCATTTTATGAAAATTTAAAAAATGTCCCAACTTTTCCGGAATTCGGGTTGTAGGATAAAAAGGGTGATAGGAGTCTTTGAGGAAACTTTATGACTATGACCTATGACCTATTTTATGACTATTTTATTTTTTGACTATTTTGTATTTAACTCTTAGTTTGTGTTAAAAAAGTGTTTATTCTTTGCAGTTTGATTAAACAGTGAGTCACAAAAGAGATGACTTGAGAGATGAGTTGATAATACATTTACATTGCATTGTGGAATATAATATTTTTCACAGTGCTCTAGTGGTTCTCTACATTTTTTATTCAAAAGCTCCCTTTATCCAAAACAATAGGCCTTCATATTTAAGCTGAAATGTACCTCTGGCACTTCTGTTTTAATAATAATATTAATAGTAAACTCAAAATTGAATGTCAGTTTAATGCTGTACATTGTATTTAATTTTATTTTATGTTGTTATTTCATTTTATTTTATTAGCATTTTAATTAAGAATATTTTAATGCAAATATATTTGAGTAGATGAAGTATACAGCTAGTTCTCAACCCACTGGTTTCACATTTTACCATTCAGTTATTCTTACAAGAATTTTAAATTTAACATATTAGAATTAGTAAGAGTAAAATACGCTAGTGCAATTAAAAATACTAATTGCTGTTTGAGATATAAAATTACCAGAGGTGGAAAGAGTACAAAAATATTCTACTCAAGTAAAAGTACCATTACATTAATGAAATTTTACTTAAGTACAAGTAAAAGTACCAGTCTAAAAATCTACTCAAGTAAAAGTAAAAAGTAGCTCATTTAAAATTTTCTCAGAGTAAAAATTACTTAAATACATTTTAACAGTGGGAGGGAGTCAAAATGGGACAGGCCAAGGGTGTCAAACTCAGTTCCTGGAGGGCCACAGTCCTGCACAGTTTAGATATAACCCTAATTAAACACACCTAATCCAGCTAATCTAATCATTTAGGTTTATTTGAAAACTACATGATATGTGTGCTGGAGCAGGGTTAGAACTAAACTCTGCAGGGCTACGGCCCTCCAGGAACTGAGTTTGACACCCCTGGGATAGGTCTATTAATCTCAAACTAGTTGTTTTTAATTAAAGGAATCAGTTATTTAGAATAATAAAACATTTGGGCAAATCAGTATCAACAAACTCATCTTTTAATGCAGAGGAAATGCAGAAGATTCATTGGAAGTGGCATTTAGATGTATTACACTGTTTAGTGCAGGACAAGAATGCATTTAACCTGCAGTTACAAATGCATGAATAATGTTTTGATATACAAGACATAAAATGTTGAATACTCATTTGAAATGATAAGAAATTAATTATTTAAAAACAATCAAAAGATACTTTAAATGGTGTCTAAAACGCAAGTCTCTTAATTAACTTGTTTACTGAACTGTTATATGTATATATTCATGATGATTTTTGGAGGAAAAGATGGCATTCTTTGTGTGATTTTGATTTAATATATGAAATTATATAAATATGTTAATTTTCTGCCCCTATATCTTCAATTTTGTGATCATTCTAAATGGATTTTAGGAGACTGAATCACGCTAATTTGTGCAAAACCTCTTGCTAAAATTTCAAAGCTTCATTTTAACCACCAATGCAACAATGCAATTATTTAGCTTACCTCTACATTCTTGCGAAGGGTTGATGTCTTGTCGAGATTTTATAAGCTGCTAGTTTGGTCTTCCTAGGCAAGTACAGCTTACACTGCATAATAGAGCATACATATGGCCAGGGGTTCACTTCATTTCCTTCGAGTTCAACTTCAGAATATGACGGGGTTTCGTTTTCAGCGGTGTCTGCACTACTAACGCCTGTTTTGACCTTCTGCATCTTTCTTGTGATTTTAGCGCCAGTTTGCCCTCCTGCCCATTATTTACTGCCGTAGTTTCCAGGGAGCGATTTTTTTTTTTTTTTACTCAGTAATTAATGTGTTTTAAAATGTAGCAAAGTACAATACTTCAAACAAAATATACTTAAGTAAAAGTAAAATTACAGATTAAAAAAATTACTTTAAAAAGTATTAGTACACAAAAAAGCTACTCAATTACAGTAACGCGAGTAAATGTAATTCATTACTTTCCACCTCTGAAAATTACAAAGTTCACCTTTAACTCAATTAGTTAATACAAGCTGAATATAAAATGATCACATTTACAGAGTTGCTAATAAATTGTACGTACTTACAAGTTATAATTCATGTGTGACATACCTTGGTTCTAACTGAAGTTATATTCGTTTTGCAACAGTAAATCAAGAATTGCCAGTTCCTTATAAAAACTCCTTCAACACACCCTGTCATCATTTTTTGCTATACAGATTTTGCATCTATAGAGAGCTGTCAGATTTTTCACATTAATCTCTGTTCCGGTTGTACAATTAGCCAAAACTCTGTACGCATATGTCTGGGAAATGTAATAACCAGCTTTTGGATTTATATTTTGATATGGATGATGGATAACACAAGATGAGCTAATTCTTAAGCCTGCAAAATGCACTTTCTCCTCAAAGCCTGTTGTTTACTTGGGCCCTGGAAGGAGCTTTCTTCAGTCTTGATCCTAATCATGTCTGACTGCAACAGGAAAGCAAGGCAAATATTGTTTCATCTCTATTGCATTAATACAGCAATGTACTGTATCTTTTTCCACACCTCTGATCATAAGCTAATGGTTCCTTTGGCTTCTCTCTCTCTCTCTCTCTCTCTCTCTCTCTCTCTCTCTATATATATATATATATATATATATATATATATATAAATATATATATATATATAGAGAGAGAGAGAGAGAGAGATTTCGTTTCTTCTGCCAGGTCTCACCTACATGCACCAGATTTTTATCCATTATATCAACACCTGTCTGTCGTTTGCTCTCCTTCCCTATCGTGTTCTGATTCTCCAGTGTGTTGCATCAAGGCTCTGTTCTGCCAGATGTGAGGGATTGTTGGAAAAGTACATACTGAATGTGTGTGTTCTGATTTTAAGTTTACTTTGCCCCAGGACTGAGGGAGACGAGATGGAGACATTGAACCAATCCAGTAAATGCCAGATAGCTTATTTAAATTCTGCTGCAGAGTGCTGGACTCTCCAACCGTTACCATCAACTATTGTAAAAATAACCTAGTCTGAAATGTAGCTATTTTTAAACCCATGAAATCTGGATGTATGCATTTTTCTCATCTACCTGCCACTGTGACAGCTGACTTTTTAAGACATTTTGAATTGACATTTGACAAGAAATGCCTTTGCTTAGACACAAAGATGCACGCTTGAAGAAACACATTTGATCATATCTCGTAAGAAGCCATCAATGTGTCTGATTGGCTGTTTTTCAGGCTTCAGTGGTGCACTGCCGCTCAAGCATGTCATGGTTTATGTAAACAAACAAATTTATGTTGAGTGACTTGTGAACACTCCAAATTAACTATCTCAGGAGGTGCTCTGAGCTTGGTTTACTTTAAATCTATGGTGTGGTTTGATTGTCTTGTGCAAAGTTTTGTATGTTTATTTTGACGTCTCCTAATTTCAAATTGAAGTGGACCAAACAGAGTTGCATTTCATAGGTTTACTTAAACTCTGCATCACTAGCTGATGCTATAGGAACTTTTTCTGGTGTTACAATTACAACCCGAATTCCGGAAAAGTTGGGACGTTTTTTTAATTTTAATAAAATGAAAACTAAAAGACTTTCAAATCACATGAGCCAATATTTTATTCACAATAGAACATAGATAACATAGCAAATGTTTAAACTGAGAAAGTTTACAATTTTATGCACAAAATGAGCTCATTTCAATTTTGATTTCTGCTACAGGTCTCAAAATAGTTGGGACGGGGCATGTTTACCATGGTGTAGCATCTCCTTTTCTTTTCAAAACAGTTTGAAGACGTCTGGGCATTGAGGCTATGAGTTGCTGGAGTTTTGCTGTTGGAATTTGGTCCCATTCTTGCCTTATATAGATTTCCAGCTGCTGAAGAGTTCGTGGTCGTCTTTGGCGTATTTTTCGTTTAATGATGCGCCAAATGTTCTCTATAGGTAAAAGATCTGGACTGCAGGCAGGCCAGGTTAGCACCCGGACTCTTCTACGACGAAGCCATGCTGTTGTTATAGCTGCAGTATGTGGTTTTGCATTGTCCCGCTAAAATAACAAGGCCTTCCCTGAAATAGATGTTGTTTGGAGGGAAGCATATGTTGCTCTAAAACCTTTATATACCTTTCAGCATTCACAGAGCCTTCCAAAACATGCAAGCTGCCCATACCGTATGCACTTATGCACCCCCATACCATCAGAGATGCTGGCTTTTGAACTGAACGCTGATAACATGCTGGAAGGTCTCCCTCCTCTTTAGCCCGGAGGACACGGCGTCCGTGATTTCCAACAAGAATGTCAAATTTGGACTCGTCTGACCATAAAACACTATTCCACTTTGAAATAGTCAATTTTAAATGAGCCTTGGCCCACAGGACACGACGGCGCTTCTGGACCATGTTCACATATGGCTTCCTTTTTGCATGATAGAGCTTTAGTTGGCATCTGCTGATGGCACGGCGGATTGTGTTTACCGACAGTGGTTTCTGAAAGTATTCCTGGGCCCATTTAGTAATGTCATTGACACAATCATGCCGATGAGTGATGCAGTGTCGTCTGAGAGCCCGAAGACCACGGGCATCCAATAAAGGTCTCCGGCCTTGTCCCTTACGCACAGAGATTTCTCCAGTTTCTCTGAATCTTTTGATGATGTTATGCACTGTAGATGATGAGATTTGCAAAGCCTTTGCAATTTGATGTTGAGGAACATTGTTTTTAAAGTTTTCCACAATTTTTTTACGCAGTCTTTCACAGATTGGAGAGCCTCTGCCCATCTTTACTTCTGAGAGACTCTGCTTCTCTAAGACAAAGCTTTTATAGCTAATCATGTTACAGACCTGATATCAATTAACTTAATTAATCACTAGATGTTCTCCCAGCTGAATCTTTTCAGAACTGCTTGCTTTTTTAGCCATTTGTTGCCCCCGTGCCAACTTTTTTGAGACCTGTAGCAGGCATTAAATTTTAAATGAGCTAATTAAGTGGATAAAAGTGTAAAATTTCTCAGTTTAAACATTTGCTACGTTATCTATGTTCTATTGTGAATAAAATATTGGCTCATGTGATTTGAAATTCCTTTAGTTTTCATTTTATTAAAATTTAAAAAACGTCCCAACTTTTCCGGAATTCGGGTTGTATCTCAAGGCTCTATAAAGTCACGGAAAGTCACTGGTGGATAGCGTAAGCAACACCCACTGAGGTGTCGCATCACCAACATGCTTACACAATCATAGATGGATTTTTCTTCAGGAAGATGTGGTAGACATCTGCGGTAGTTGCAGTATCATACTTCTGGGTTTGGATTTTAGTTTTCTCTTCATCATTGCGGCTCACATCGAGTGGCAAATTCCCATGCATTTATGAAGTGTATGGCTGCCCAGGACTTATCAAAGCTCCAAATTGTGAGAGTGTTGAATTACCTCAATTATTGGCTGATTTTAGCAAAATCGCAGGAGATAATAGCTTGTCATTCAGACATTTCAGCTGTGTCCGGATCAATTCAGAAATGGGCTGGAGTCCATGTAGGCCTATATTGCAGTTTAATGGGTCTCATGGTGTCAGTGCCTCCAGGGTTACCGCTGTGCCTGGTTCATATGAGACCATTTCAGTGGTGAGTCAATGGCAAAGGACTTTGTCCCAATTGGCCTGCTTACCAAAGACTCTGAGTTACATGCAGGTGCTGTCACACTCTGCTTGTTTGGAACTATGTCTTCTCTTAGTCTTTCCCTTTGGTATTGTTGTTCAACAGATGCATATCTGATAGGCTGAGGAGCGGTGTATAAGAATGGTCTGACCTGTGGCAATAGAAAGGATAATGGTTGGAAGGCTTCTAAAGTGGCACGTTAATAGTCTATAGTTGATGGTGGTTCTCTCTAGCCTTGAATTACTTCCTCCGAGATCTGCAGGGTTACCATGTCATGAAGTTTGAATCATAGAGTGGCTATTTTTTTATTTTGAGTCACGGACAGATATCAAGTAAGTGGAGGTTGCCTCGTAGGATTGTCAACCTTTTTTGACAAATTTGAGCAGAGGTGGAATGGTTTTTGTCCACTGTGCTCCCTATGGTTCAGTCTATACCAGCACCTGTGGGAATAGATGTTTTGGGGACAGTGGAGGTGTGCTAACTTCCGGCTGTTCTGTGGAGAGTACAGAAGGACAAGTTCCAGGTTCTTGGATCCGGTCGCTCTTTTGGAGAAACCTACCTGAAGAATGATGGTCATACCAGACCTTCTCTCTCAGGTTCTGGGCTTGCTAAGGCACCCCGTTCAAAATGTGAAATCTTTGAGCTTGGCGTCTGAACTGGGCACTCTGATATGTTCAGAGGTAGGTAGTAATGAGCTCAGTTTACTTTGTTACATTTACTTGAGTACATTTTTTAGGTAACTAATACTTTTGGAGTATATTTAAAGATGGGTACTTTTACTTAAAGTACATTTTTCGTGAAAAAACTGTACTTTTACTTCAGTACTATGGGCGACGGTCCTCTTGTTACTTTATCTTAATGCAATACAAGTTATAAATGCTTCAGTCTATTCCAAACGTGCCATCTACTTTTCACTTGGCAATGAGTGATGTCCATTCGCGAATGATTCATTCTTTTGAGTTAATTCTGTTCAAAGGCTTGATCAAACCAGTGAATTGGTTTGTGAATAAGTTTAAATGATTCATTCAGTTTCCAGCCCCGCGCACTGAGTCATCTAAAGTGGATCACTCAGAGTTGTTACAGAAAGTTTAAGAACATAAAGAGTGTTGAAGATGTGGCTTTGGATCTACAGTCAATTGAAAGCAAATCTGCAAAGGTTATTTATTGCTAGCTTATTGTTTGCTAGCGATAAAGATCTTTAGATGAACACAGCATGGGCTGTCTACGGTTCAACAGATATAACTTATAGGCTACATTCGATTACAGTATACTTGATACTACTATGACATTACAAGTTTGTTGTACGTGTAACTTATACATTTAATACAATGTATAATTTTTACATTAAATAAGCTGTCACAGAGTATGAAATGAATACCCTCCAAACCCATGTTACCTCTGTTCCAGGAGGAATGCCTTCGCCTAAACACAATTAATATTGATATTTACGCTTGCAGAAATATACATTTGTTTACATTTTGCAGAACAGATGCAAGAAGATCCGTCAATGTGCATTTGGTTCGTTATGTTCAGATGTTCGGTAACTTAGCCTTCGTGTGAGGAGTTTTTACTCGTCTTCGTTAGGAATCTATGATTAATAGAAAGCTAAAAAGAACATCATTGATAGTAAATCAACATATTGGAATGGTTTTTGAAGGATTATGTGACACTGAAGACTGGCATGAAGGCTGATGAAAAAAAAATTATATATAGATATATATATATATATATATATATATATATATATATATATACACACACACACACACACACACACACACACACACACACATACACACACAAACACACATTACATACATTTTATCTATATATCTAAATAAAAATAGACTATATATATGATCCAAAGTAACTAGTAACTAACTACTTGAGTAGTTTTTTTTATCCGATACTTATTTACTCTTACTAAAGTAACTGTTCAGACTAGTACTTTTAGTTATACCTAAGTAAACATTTCTATAAGTACTTTTACTTTTACTTGGTTACAGTGTTTGGGTACTCTACCCACCTCTGGATATATTCAGGCTTTAGCCTGATATCAATTATACCATTCTGAATTATAGAGAACCAACTACGAGACATCTCTGTGCTTTCAAAGTGGTGTTTATTTATGTCCTGTGCAGATCATTCAGAGTAGACATTTCTATCCAAGAGATTTACAAATTCACTAGGTATGGCATCAAATGTCTGATATTTTTTTAAATACATGTACATGAATGTGTTTACCTTTATAATGATCTTGTGAGTTGATCTATAATCTATGATAGGTGCCCCCATGTTAGTTTGCATCGCAATTTAGAGAATCATATCTGTCGAATTCACAACATGTAAATTCACCAATTTTTCTAGAAATACTTGAAAGTAAGTGGCCAGGAGAAGAATAGAGTGAACTTTATAGTTACCTGACAATGTGTATATCTAATGTTAATAAAACCCATCATCAAATTATAATTGAATGGATTGTTATTGCTTCTTCTATAGACATCAGTGGGCATTTTACAAATTGTAAATGTATTGTTTTGCTAGTACTTGTGTATTTTATTATCTGCAAATAAATATTGAAATAAATATTACATCCACGTCCACACTGACAGTATGTGACATCACCGTACATTCTAAAATCCCAAATGTGGGACCGTACTCCCAGAGGCACACAAATAACGATCCCACATGTGGGACCATACTGCTCAGGTGGTTAAGAGAATTGGGGACTTGTGCCTGTTTTGATTTTGCTCCCAGTCTAGTTAAGGTCTTGGTGAGGTCATCTTCCCAAGCGGGTTCTTCTTTGTTTCGCTTACAGGTTTTTTGTTTGTTTGTTTGTTTGTTTTTTTGTTTGTGGCCATCTTTCTCTTCTCCTCCATTGGGAAAGGGAGATTATAGAATTTGTCTTGTTAGAGCTTCAGTTAGACTAGAGGATTCATGTCAACTATTAAAACCAGTGGCATCAAGTTCTGACAAGTTGTTTGTCTGCTTAGGTGGCCATAGCAAAGGTTTTGTTGCTGAGGAATGCTGTACAAAAGGCTTATGGGTTGCTCGATTTCGCCTTGAGCATGTGTGCACACTCTACAAAGAGTGTTGCTTAGAAGTTTAAACTATTTCAGACATTAAGTTAACAGTGAAATAAAGGGCACAGACAATAAATGGAAAATAAACCAGCTCCTATAATATTTAGTTGCTATAATGTAACTTGCTTCATTTAGTTAAGGCCAATTTTGTACTGCACTATATTCCTGGAAAATACCATTGAACAGAACAACAAAGGCATGAGACTGTTTGAAAGGATTTCAATCCGTTTGTTTTCGGATATGGACTTAAGGACAGAATTGTTGTGTTCCAGTTAAGTTGCAGTTGTGACTGGCCCCATTTTTGCATCTCGGCATGCAGCTAGCAGCTAATTACAGTCATTTGTTAGATTCACAGCTAATTTACTTCTTTCTTTCTTTTTTCTCTTCCTCTAACTTTCTTCTTCTGCCAGTCTGTCTCTGTCTCTCTTTCCCTCTCTCCCCCTTATTGTGCATTTTAAATAAACCATCTGCTAAATAAAGCCATTCCTGGTATTCAAGCAAACGAGCTTGACCCCTAGCACTCTGAATCGTTTCTGCAGAAGTGAGCCTGTCTGACACTTTGTTACTTTTGTTCTAGTGTAGTTTTCACAGCATCAAAGGTTCCATTCTTTCCCTCTATGTGAGGTCGCTGAGGCTAAAGACACAATGATGAATTGTGCAAAATGTGCTTAATTAAGTTTGCCATAGTCATCTGGGGCTGCTTTATTTTTATAATTGTGTTTTTGTTTTCTTTTCACTGCATCACTCTCTTTTCTTTTCTTTATCTCCCTCTTTTTAGACCTCAGCCAGACCTCTTACTGAATTATGGACACCTCTCTACATTATACAGAGGAACAGAGGCAAAGCAGAAACTTTAAACTTTCTGTCCCTTTACTGTTTTACCCCAATTACAGAGACAATTCAGAATATTTCCAACTCCTGTCACTCAGAGAGAAACTTAAGAGTAGCAGACCTCCTTTATTTCTTCTTTTTGTCCCCCTCTGCTTTTTTTCCCTCTTCTTCTGTATAACTGAAACAGCAGATGAGTGGACACCCGCACAGCAGGAGATGCCATGAGAGTGTTTCTCTCTTTCCTTCCCCCTCCTTTCTTTTTGCTTAGTCATATCAGGCACATGAAGCTTCAAACACTGCTCTGAATCTGAAGGTGGGGACGCTCTCTTTTCAAATATTCTTCAAAACTTTTTTCTTTGTTTAAGCAGTGCAGCCAAGGTGAAGGGGAATAAGGAAAAGCTTACTGGTTCAGTAAGTGGCAATACTCTAGACATCTTCAGCAGACAGTATTTCAGGCTAGAGAATATAAAAAAAAGAAGAAAAAACATCGATATTCTGAGAATATTGCATCTACATTATTCCAGTGTACAGTGAGAAAAACGACCACAGAAGGGATTGTGCCAAATGTAATGTAGACAGTTTACTGTCTTGTCTTTAGCAAGATGAAGAGAGCTTTATGAAAGCTGTCGTCTACAAATCTAAAACTATCAAATATGGCAAGAAATGGCATAAAACAGTAGTGACAGTTATTCCATGGAGTATCCATCAGGGTTGGGGATGCTTGTGCAGTTTACCAAGCTAAATTAGTTAAATTACAGTCAGGCTTGAAAACAAACATAAAGAGTAATAGCTTATTACAAGCAACACATTAATCACATTGAAGCTTCTTAAAGACAAGCACACCAAAAGCCTGTCATAATGTGCCGTTAGTTGACAGGTGCCTAGTTTCTAATTATGTATTACTCTCTTAAAAATAAAGGTTCTTTACTGGCATCAGTGGTTCCACAAATAACCTTTAACTTCAATGGAACCTTTTCATTGCACAAATTATTAAAATGTTCTCTACACTAAGAAAAAACGGTCCTGTTTACTGAAAGGCTCTTTTGGAGAACCCAACCTGGTTCTTCTAAATTATTTACTTGATTGATTAATTGATTTGTCTACATAACTTCAGTGAGATCAAAATGTTTCTGGGTCTGTTTGTCTACTAATTTAAATCATCTTTTATTTCAATCATATGTTTATTAAGTTGTAGAAAAATATAAAATGAGTCAATTTCAATGGATTTCACCATTGTATTAAAGTCTGGTATCGAGTGACAGCAATTCAACTTGAAACAATAAAAGCTAAATACAGACAATAACCTCACTGTATATAATTTGTAAGGTTCATAAGAAGTCGAAAAAAGCAATGAACAGCAGCACTGAACCAAATATTCCAACAAAAAAAGATCAATAATGCATATGATCCATCCAAATGAAGTGATTCACTAAATGCAAGCTGATATTTTTTGCATGGAGCGGATCACCATAGACGAGCTACCATTTTACAATCACATGACCAGCTCAATGCTAATTGGTTTATCCTGGTAGCTTCAGTGGTTAAACTTTTGTATTAGCCTATTTCTACAATGGCATCAATAATCAAAAACTTATTTTAGGTGTTCAACATGACTTCGGTTTTGGACAGCATAACAATTTCTGTCCCCAAAAAAATCTGATAATAGAGAGGACCACAGAAATGAATTGTGAATTCGATTGATTCCCTCAGTTTGCATATCAGAGCGTTTTTTTTTTTTTTTTTTGTTTCTTTTTCCAGATTATCAGAGGACAAATGCCTAAAGTATATATATTTAGTGCATTATTACTGATATGTAGTGCAGAACAACTAAATATGCAATAAGCATTCAAGTATCAAGATAGCAGTGATGCAATACCTTATATAATTGTATTGTGTAATTGTATTCTATATTCAACACATATTGCGTATTCTGTTGGAAAACATAGAACTGTGAAATGGTGATTATGTTAATAGTTTTAGTTTTTTTCAGTCATTAACATGAACTGTAGGCAATCAGGCTGCTAAGAGTTTTGTAATAATGTTGATGACATAAAAAAAAAAAACATAAATTACAAATGTATTTTTGAGACTTTTATATTAAAAGCACAAATTAGATGTCCTGTATTGGCCTAAACCATCAAATTGTTCTGTCATACAAAGTACACTATACTGGTGCCCACATTACAATTTATTTTGTTGCTGGTTTTGTTCAGTTTCGAATTTAAGGATCTTAATGAAATAACTGTGCTTTTCCCCTTTCAGGTATCTCCCTTGTGAATATAAGAAATGATAAGTGCACAAATATGGAGGACACAAATTAAGATAAATGGAAACTCAAATGTGCTTGCTTGGCATGCATGAACCAATAAGGTTGTTTTTTGAGCATCAGCATATTTGATGTGCTTTATATATGTGCATTGATCAATATTTAAATGTGAAAAAAATCTTAATGAACTTTTGAGGTGTCAAAGGACTTTCATTGGAAATCTCTCAGGTTGCATTATACATATCTTAATTTGTGTTTTGAGGATAAACAAGCCATCCATGTTTGAAATGACATGAGGTTGAATAAATTTAAATGACAGAATGACAGAATTTTAGGTGAACTATCCCTTTAAATTAGTGACATCACTAGTTTTATTGATGCAAAGTTGTTTTTCCCCAATGCTGATGTTCAAAGAGACAGAGTTATTTGAAAATAAATCACCGCTTTAGGTTGTAAGTAAAACAATTGCATATGGAAATGCAAATTACATAAGCATTAATTTATTTTCAAAAGGCTGTCAACAAACTTCAACCAGCAGTCTACTTCCTTTCGGGGAGGAGAGGATATCTTGGCATATTTGAAAGGTGATAGTAAATGTTCCCTCTGGCCTGCTGTTTAAAAAAATGCAGGTTGATTACCTTTAATGGAATATTATTGCCCTAGGTAGTGTGTCTGTTGTCTTTGCAGACACTTTAATTCCCAGCAAGTGGAGTGATGCGTATGAAATGAAATGTGCATTCAGACATTGTTTACCCACAAGCGTTTGTTTGAGTATGTGTGTGTGTGTGTGTGTGTGTGTATGTTTATATTTTACCAGACACAGTAGCTACAGAATAACTTGTTTTTTTTTTGCTCTTCTCATCTATCTAACACCTCCGTGGGAAACCAGACGTATACTGATGCAGACACGCATAAATGCCCACAAGTTGTATACACAATCGACACATCCCCCCTCAGATTCCTGCACATTGTTCACCAAATCCGGTTGAAGCCACTCTCATAAATCCTGTATAAATCCATATAGTCATCTGACGTAGAATATGAAGCAGTTCTGCTTCATTTCAAAGCTGCTCGTGTTGATATTCAGAAGACCCAGTCAGGCCCCTCAGAGTGATAAACGGCTGGCCATAGGCCATCATAGCTCGCCCATCCATTATTGCCCCGTCAAACTTGCATCATTCATCATGCTGATCTGATGTGTAAATATTAGCAGCAGCGTTTAGGGATGGAGCCGGTGTGCTGAATAGCATCAGGAAGCAGGGAGAGAAAAAAACAGACAGACAGACAGAAAGAAAAAAGATTCATAACATGGATAACATGGACAACAGTTTTGTTAAAATATTATAAATGTAAACGCTAAATCAATGTCATGAGGTGCAACCAGCATGCAGAAAAAGAAACAGAAAACAGAAAATGATAAGATAGAGTGAAACCCTGCAGACCCGACTGTTTTGAATTCAACAAGTCTTTTCAGATATTTTGACTATTTTATGGAAAGGCAAAGATATTTCATGGTTCATGTTGTTTACATACTATATGCATGTGTACTGTTTGTTTATTATTTTATATATAAATAAACAAACATACAGTATATATTTTGAAAATATTTATATTAATATTTCTAAACGTATATATATTTATATTATTATATTTTGTGTTATATATAAATATATTTAATATATATCTAATAATAGCATCTTTTTCTTAAATATATACATTCATGTGTTTGCATTTATATAAACATAAAAATATATGCACAGCACACACTCATTATGTGAACAAAAACTATATATATATATATATATATATATATATACATGTGTATGTATGTATGTATACACACACACCATTTTGTTGACTCAAAATATATATATTACATGAAAGTAAAAAAAGAAAGGGTAAACAAATTAGCATCTGGAACAATTCTATATATTGGCATATATGTTTAGCCCATACAAATCTGGTTCATGCAGTATACATGCAGTATCATGCTGGTATATATATTTATTTTATACATGTATGTCATTTGCATGTATATCAATCTCAAAGGCCATATGTTTATATATTTTTTTTATTTATGACTCTTGATATGTAATTTATTATATTTCCACATGGGTTGTAAATGTTGAAAGAAACTTTAGGTGCCATATGACTTCTCACAAACCTGTGATTTTCCCTTCTTAGAAGCAGGCTTAAAGTATATCCAGCTTTACTGTATTACGTGTGCCTGCAGTTAGCTTAGAGACTAACTGTTCCTTTCAATATCATGAGTTTTTTCTTTAAAAAATCCTCAAGCTGATTTAGCAGGCCAAGTACGAGACCCTGTTTTGGGTAGAGGAAGGGGCAATGAAATCAGGACAAATCATAGGCCAGATTGAACCCAACTCTCAAAAGCAACCCATCTCAACATGTCCGGAGCACACGAGTTAACCTCCAATTGAGGTGATCCTGCATTTAATCAGTCTGGCTATGGAGAAGCTTTGACTGAGAAACATAAGACTTTAGATCAGTTGAGTCTACATACTAAAATGTACTAGCATTAAATTAACTTCTTTAGAGTAGAATTTAACTGAATAAAAGTGTGTGGGAGTGAATTTAACCTCATATGGATTGATTTAGCTTTAGATCCGTTTCCCGGATAGATTTGCACCGTCTGGCTTCGTGTCTCTCCTTCGGAATAGCATTCGAAACGCTGCTCTCCTCTCGCTATTTGTACCTGTTCTGCACTCTCTGCTGTAGGGCCATCCATCACAGGCAGCGCTGCATTGCACAAACAAGCTGGAGTGCTGCTCCTTCCTGCCCCTGCAGAGCTTTCATGCCTGTGAGTGGATCTGCGCTCCCCACTCGACCCTTTAGCTTCCGTATAGTATTCAAACCACCATGCCAGCCCGCAGCTCCAGATCCTCCCTCCATCTGACAGAACCCAAACCCCTTTTAACTGAGTAATCTCTCAGTTTACAAGGCACCTGTTTCCTTGAGGCGGCACGGGGGCGGAAGAATCCTCTCACTTCGGCTTACTCATACGTTAAGCCCAGCCAGGCTCTTCATAGCTGCGAATGAAGTTGTAGAGCTGGAGAATTTTCCAATGTGATAATTGCACACTGCAGGCATCCCTCCGCCGAGGAGATGACATTGACAGAGGTGAAGGGATAAAAGGAGGAAGCTTTAGAGTGATTCATGCTTTCATGCTTCACGCTTATGGGAACCAACAGAATGGGGAGGATGTGCAGAAAGACCCCTGGAAAGTTTTGTCGTCAGTGGAGTCCGAGAGGCAAATATGGAGATGGTTATGTTAAGGAATGCTGTATTCTGTCGTAGCTGTGCGGTAATTGGAGGTGTGAAATAATTCAGTAGCTGAGTTAACCGTTCACATGTCAGGCAGAGGAATGGGAGAACTCCATAGCTCTAATTGAGCTGGGTGAAGTCTGGTTTTTAGCCTATAAAGTGGAGGAATTACTCAGCAAGTAGCTCAATTCCTGCATAGCTCTTCTGCAAATGATCTTAAAGTCTTTTGACAGGTGAATATGCTAGAGAACAGAAGAAACCCGATCGTTTATCGCAAGAGACAAATGCTAAAACAAGACAAAATGCAGACATTTAGTGCCATTGAGGAACCCGCTCCTGATTGAAATGACAAACTGATGTATAATGGGTTTAATTTTAAGGTGTTTAATAAGAGCAAACAGTTTTTTTTTCTCCTTCACCCAGGTGAACATATGCAAAAATATTCAGCTTATGCAGATTTGCAGTTTGCCAGCAGTTGCGTCGCACCAAGTTGAAGCCTGAACTTACGATGACTTCTGCTTCCCCCCTCTTCTTTTTTTTTTCCCGAGCGCTGCTTCAAAGGCCAGAGTGATCAAAGCAGTCTGAGTGAGAGAAAGGGAGGGAGGCAGAGGCAGGGAAAGAAAAAACGAATGAAAACTCCCAAACGAACAGAAGAATGCGCAAACAGGGCTGTCTACAGAAACAAAAGCAGTGCACCACAAATTCGCTCCTTCTTTTTTCTCTTCAGAGCAAAATTTCTGTCAGACAGATTCAACATCTCAATTGACGCTCTCTCTCCCTGTCGCTATTTCAATTTCAGACCCCCAAGCTCGAGTGCATAATATAGCAGCTCTATCATGACCCAAATAAGACATCATGTTGCCTGTGACGCATTAGAGATCAACTTGAAATGGTGATGTTTAAAAATGAGGATGAACAGTGCTTACAGATGGCAGGGGAGCTTTCGGTTCTCACTTGTTGTAGGAAACAACACACTGAAGTGCAGGTTTATGCAAACAAGTGTTGTGTTTTCTGGATATTCACTGCATGGGTTTCTGATAATGAATCTGAACATCCTGAAATCTGATTTACTTTTTAATAAAAAAAAACCAAACACACTTAACTTCTTCTCAATTACACTCAAAATTAAATTCAGGGAAACATTTCAGTGCAATTAAAAAAATAAAAAATTAAATAAAAAACGCATGAGAAAAACAAAGCTGAGAGCTATTGATATTTATAATTGATATTTTGACATATTTTACTGTAATACTTTATGGATCATTAAAAAATAATGTTCAAATACATTTCCATTGTGTTCATGTAGATCTGGATTTAATTTCCATGCTTGTGGTTATGCTAAATTAAAAAATATTCTCGCAGTTGCAATGAATTATGCAAATGTTAATTTTTACACATTTAAATTGATTGCACTGTGCTGTTTGTGCCAAAATGTGTGACTAAAGAGTTGAGTTGAATTGGCTGTTTTTAATAATATAAACTTAAGTAGCAGCAGCAAAAAAAAAAAAAAGTGTTAACAGACCATTTTAATAAAAAACTGCTGTATTATTTCAGTTCCTTCCTTGTAGACTTTAAAATCAAATAACAATTCAACAATGCTTGCAAACAATATCACTTATTTTTAGCCCTCTTAAACAAATAGACATTTGTGAACAGTCATGATGTCTTTCATTTTCATTCTCAAAAGGTGAGAAAGGCTGCGGGCAGCTCTGAATACTAATGTGCGAGATTATAGGAAGGAAATTACAGCCAATTAACAGGGGATCCAAGTCACTCTTAAAGGAGCACATCTGGCTCTGAGTTCTAGAGTTTCGTGATAATGAGGGGTTCGAGGTAAATGAAATGATTTCTTGTGTAGCACAGCCTGTGATTTTTAACAAGCCTGCGCACTGTCCTAACAGATTGCTTGAGTTATGACCTGACATGAATACTAGAAGTGGCTGTTTATGATAATGTAAATCTGTTTTAAAAGAAAAGGGTAAAGCATGCTCTCTGTGAAATGTTCTGTTGGGTAGTATGACACGGGATTATCTAAAAGAAGCACTTGTTTCAAATAATTGCAACTTCTTGACTGTGGTCGACTGATAACGATTTTTTGATGCTCAATGCCAATATAAGTAACACTTTTGATAGTCCATTCTACTTGTTACTAATAATAGAAAATGAAACGCTTTAATATTTGTTCATAAACCGTTTACTTTATTTAATAGTGCTGTATGATAATTTAGTAATCTGAAGTGTTAAACAGAGACACTAATGAAGACAAAGTGTGTTTAGGAGATATTTTTCTCAGCATTGTCAAAATAAAAGTCCCACGTCCGACATATTGGCTAAACAGAAAGAAACACTGGCCAGTGTTGCTAATTAAAAAATACCAAAATCAGCTAATATATCAGCCTTGGTGATATAAAGGTCGACCACTATTTCTTGTGTATAGTGTATAATTTAGTGTTCCATATAAATGTGCGAATGGACAAAACTGCTGGAGGAAAGATAAATAATTTCTGTCAGTTTAAAGCTTAAACTGGTCATTGATTGTATCTGTCTTGTATTATTGCAAATCCCGCCTACAGTAGTTATTTTGGCACTCAACCATGAAGTGCCACTCGTACATTTTATAATCCATAATTTAGGACTCCTTGTGAGTTTTTCTTCAAGTTTGCTGTTTTCTGTTAAGCAGTAGCAGTTATTGGACATCAACCTTCTAATCCCTTATAATTAAACTCCAGAATTCAAATTAAATCTTATTAAAATCAAGAATTTTCTGTTGACTTTGACCTAGTAACAGGTACTGTAGGGCTTCATTTTGACCTCCTGGCTCCATAACACCAAGACCTTGTTTTCCATGACCTGTATCAATGTCATAATGTGTGCCAGAACATGCAGAAACCATCACTTCTAGAACTGGTGGATCCCTCACCATACCCCAGTACCCTGTGTTTAATGGGAAAAAAAGAGTAACTATCAAAGAACTAGTACTATACATAAGTCAGTGATTGTACACAGAAACATGCATTGCATCCAAAATAATGAAAAGTCATATGTTATGTGAAATGGAGAACAAAAGTGGAACTGCAGCCTACAGAAAACTAAAATGGAAGCGCCTACACAGCTTTTATTTTCCCTTGGGGTCAGCGCCGCAGAGAGATCTGTGTCTACAGGGCTCTTAAATAAGGCTCGCAGGTCCCTGGAGACTAAAATGAGGCCTGGAAAGACAGATATAGGAGAATCACTAAACACAGGTCACTTGCACAAACCTGACCAATACGCCTGTTGTGAACGTGATTCTCATTTACTACAGTATTGATCGCTCGATGCAGTCTTAGGTCTCTCTCTTTACTCTCTTTTGGAAAAATAAAAAGAACTATTAAAGAGATGGTGTAAAGGAAAAGGGATAGAGATCTAGGTTAAGGGTTAGAAAATGAATAAAATGAGTGAGCATAAATTTTTAAATTACATTAGAAAATAAAACAAATTTATAACAATGCTTTCATTTTGACTATGTCCATGGCTAAGATGTAGAATGGGACAAATCGAGTAGATTCATATCCGTTTTTTTATATCTAATACACATTTATGTGGATAAGTATAACAAATGGTGTTGTAAAGATTTGTTTTGGACAGAAAATCAATCAAGATGTTGACTATAAACTGACTTAAAGGGGGGGTACAATGGTGTTTCGTGTATTCAGAGTTGTTCACAGTGTTAAAGAGATGGATTCTCATGCTAAACATGGCCAAAGTTGTAAAAAATTATTTAGAAGAATGACTGAGAATTTCTGTGACGAAAATCTTACTTCCGGGTTGGGACAAGTATCGGCATATACTCCTTATATGAGCTGTCGGAAAAGCGTACTCACGCACACACATTGACCAGAGGAGAGCATGACCGCGCACATCAAGGCGCTTCAAAATCCTCGGCAGCGATGCGTAGGATTTGTTAAAGAATGTCTCCAAATAAGTGTGTTTTTTTGGATGTGAGGGAAAGTTTACCGTGTTCAGCTTCCCCAAGAACCCAGCGTTACATGAACAGTGGATGCAGTTTGTTTTTCCGTGGCAGCAACGGAGAGTATCAAGTGCCTTTGTAATTTGAGTGACAAATGTTTTATAAACAAGGCCCAAGTCGACACTGGATTTGCACATCGTTTGCTATTAAAACATGGAGCCGTTCCTGTGATAAAAGACCCCATTCATGTAAGTACAATTGCATCAGATTTCTGTATTGTTTGGAAATCAGCACATAAGTATATATATATATGTTAATGGAAACAACACGAAACATAAGTATTATAGCTCCGACTACGGCACGCCTCCAGGAGCTTGGCTTTGACCGGAAAGAATCGGAAAGTTGTAATTTTTTAAATATGATAAATCTTAAGACTTTTTGGATATATGAAGGATGCAGTACTACTCTATAGGTACTTAACATGATTAACGTGAGATTAGGTGAAACTGTGTATGTTATGTACCCTTTAAGTCCTTAAGTTTAATAAATCAAAGTGCAAGGTAAGAAATTTTGATGGAAAGAGAGAGAGAGAGAGATAGAGCATGAATGAATTGGGATTGAGAGCAAATTCTTAATTTTCTACTCAGCTAGTTTCTCTCTGCCCTTGTGTCATCAAGATAGAGTAGGGCAGATTATATATAGATTGACATGTATAGGATATAGAACGATGTAATTGAAGAGAAGAAGAAAACCACTATAAAGCAAAGATACATTGTGACACACTCATATGAGAACGTAACGGGACACTGACTTTATAATCAAGAAATACACTCAGTCCGAAGCCAGGTGATCGCTGGCCCCTCCTCTATCTGTGTAGAGGTTATTTCAACCTTTTCAAGTTCAGCTCCTTTCAGACTCTTGTTCCATTAACACTAATGCCCAAATAATTCCACTAATGCCTCCTTACTCATAGCTGAGGATTAAACCCAATAAATCTGTATCATTCTCAGAGAATGCTGGAGACCTTTTAACACGAAGCCAATAGATTCCATTTCCCTTTTCTTCCCTCTCGCCCTCTCTCTTTCCCTTTCTGTCTCTATAACCAGTAATTGATATTTGGGGATAGTTTTTTTTTTTTTTTTCTGTTCTCATGCAGCCGTAGCAGAATGAGCTTGTGAGTGATTGTGAAGTAAAAACAGCTGAGGCTGGTAGAAAAAATACAATTGACTGTGTGTGTGCACATGCTGTTTTAGGATTAAACGCTACACACTGGAAGAGAAAGAAAAAAGAAAGAAAGAAAGAAAGAACCCTAAACTGACTGTAGAAGCACAGCTGTGAAAACGATATCCTAATGACTGCAACTTCTTAACTTCCACCAAGTTAACTGTAGATGAAACTTAACACTTCACATTATTTTGACAGTCCAGTTAAGACATTCCTCTAAATGTGAGAAATTTTGCAACTACATGTCAATTACCAGTCATTAGAGCATTAGAAGACTGACTGAGGAATAGTTCACCCAAAAATGAAAATCATTTACTCACCCTCACGATATTCCAAACCTGTTTGAATTTCTTTCTTCTGCTGAACACACACGATGATATTTTAAAAGAATGTGGCTAACCAAACAGTTGACAGTAGATATGAACTGTCCCTTTAATATCTGCTAACTCTTCATTTTGATGCTCCACAAATAGACATGCTAGTTACTATAAGTAACTTTCCAAATGCATGCCAACTTATTCTACTAACCCTAACCTAAAAGTCTACAAATAATCTACTAATACTCTAATTATAGGTTTGAGGAAATGTTAGTTGAATAGTTGGATGCTGAATATTCTTACATGCCTGTGATGGTGTTACTGAGATGTGTGCTAAATGTATGTAAACATGCTGCTGAAAATGATATTACTTATTAAATAAGTAAATAAAAATAAAAAATAACTATTATACTTTGTGAAGCACATATTGATTAGGTTGTTCAAGGTTTCTATTTTGTAGTAAGAATAAAGTGTCAAGTCCAATGGCTACTACATGCAATAGTATATCAACTGCATTTGCTCTCACTGCCTCTCACTTCAGGTCATGGAGAGGCTGTAGGTCTTATCACATCATCTTGGAAATTCCATATCTCCCCCTTCTTTCCTTACCATCCACTCCTTTGAATTTAATGCTATAGCCATACATTATAGATTAACTTGATACTCTTTCTACCCTCGTCCTAGAAGACTCATCCTTCTTGGTGATCTTAATATTCACTTGATGCTTCTACCTACTTCAACGCATCTCATGTCCTTCAAACTCGCTCTCTCAAGCTCCTCTGCAAATCAAAAGGAGGGCAGCTTGATCTTCCTTTCAAAAACTTTCCTACATCTTTAATATTGGTCCATCCTCCTTCAGGGTATTTTTATTTTTTTTTGGTGGGAAGATGCATTACAAACTTATTTTAAAGACCAATTCTCTCTATTAATGATCAATTTGCCTGTTTATTAGTACTTCCTAAGCACATTAATGCCTTATTCTTTATGACCATATTTTAAACTTAATTCAATTCAATTCAAGTTTATTTGTATAGCGCTTTTTACAATACAAATCGTTACAAAGCAACTTTACAGAAAATTATGTTTCTACAATATTTAGTAATAGCTTATAAGTGGTGACTGTCAGTTTGTGCACGTATGACAGGATTTGTAGAAAAATTAATACAAGACTTAGCCAGCCAGATGATGAACATTATTAATATTATTAATAATTAATAATTATTATATGATGCAGTCACACTTGTAGCAGTATTTGTTAGTTCTGTTTGTTGATTCAGGGTTAGCATCATCAGAGGTCATCTGAGGGTCAACATCATCTCTTCTCAGGTGTTCTGGATCCAGACTGGAGCTTGTGTAAATTCTAGTTAGCAAAACATAGAAACAAATAGAGACATCATTAGAATAGCTGCTGATCCAACAAAGTCAAATTAATTAGTTTAACCCAAGCTAAAGAATAAAAATGTGCATTTGATCAGATGCAACTACACTCACAATTTAAGATACATTATTCGAATGCTTGGCGAAAGAGATGTGTTTTTAATCTAGATTTAAACAGAGAGAGTGTGTCTGAACCCCGAACATTATCAGGAAGGCTATTCCAGAGTTTGGGAGCCAAATGTGAAAAAAAGCTCTACCTCCTTTAGTGGACTTTGCTATCCTAGGAACTACCAAAAGTCCAGCGTTTTGTGACCTTAGGGAGCGTGATGGATTGAAGCGTGGTAGAAGGCTAGTTAGGTTTGCAGGAGCTAAACCATTTAGGGCCTTATAGGTAAGTAATTAGGGCCCTCTTGTATCTGCTTTGTTTATTATTAGGGCCCGAGCAGGGGCGGACTGGGACCAAAAAGTGGCCCTGGACTTTCTGGCCCACAGCAGCCCACCACATCAAAACGCAAACTCCCCTGTTTTGATGTAATTTATTTATTTGATATTTAAGTATACTGTTTGGGGATTTTAACCAATAGGGAAACTGATCCTCCATTGAAAAAAAAAAAAAAAAAAGATAACCTGCGTGTTGCAGCTGTTCATTTAGCGACTCCTAGTGAGCGATACATGTTCATCACGAGACAAACATTCTCCTAGAACTCACACTTTGCATTCAGTTAACAGATGCATGAATATGCGGTAATATAAGTTCATGATCCGATTCGTGTAAAATCTTTTCTTTTTACGTTTTCTTGAGTAAATCTTTTAAAATAATCATTTATTTTGTTTATGGAAAACATTGTGGAAACCAGTGGTTCACAAACTGGATAGATCTGAGGTGCAGGGCTCGCAAAATTGCTAGCCCGACGTCCAGGGGCTATTGTGTTTTGCAGTCGGGCTCCAAAATGTATCACTGCTCTTCCCGACGGGCTATCATGAATAGCGATTTAAAATTCGCATTGTTCACTCGCTTGGAGGGGTGAAATGTATCGTAGTTGATCGTTTTCACTTGTTTCTAAATCTTGCTGATTAAACTTTTAAACAATTTGCGCGCGTTCGAAGCTTGCGCGCACTCGTTCAAAGCACGCGCTGTGAGCAGCATTTCAGACAATGCGCGTACAAAGAATTAATTCATCTTTTGGGTATCGTAACTTCTGAATGAACAAATACACACACAATTATTTCAAAATAATTGTCTCTGAAAGTATTCTCGTAAACACAGTCGGTTATGTTTTAAGTGAACGTATACAGTGGCCTGCTGCTCAGAGAAATTCGCTGTACCAGATGAATCTGTCTCTCTCTAAATTAGACGAAAACGCGCTTGTTGGCTGCGCGATCGACTCACTCATCCATTTGCGTAGAAAAGAGATGTAATATTATGATTTCCGTCAATTAAAAAAAAAAAAAAAATTATATATATATATATATATATTTGTGTACCGGGTGGGCCGGCCCACATTGGCTAGCGGCCCACCGGGAAAAGTCCCGGTGCTCCAGATGGCCAGTCCACCCCTGGGCCCGAGCACCGATGGTGCGAGGACCCTCTTGTATATGCTTCGTCTATTATTATTATTCCGCTTCTTCTTCTCCCAAATGAATCGCATTTTTGAGGGCTTAAACATGCTCAAAAAGTCATGAAACTTTGCACACGCGTCAAACCTGGTGAAAGTTTTCGTCTGATATAGGATTCAGAAGAGGGTGTGACAAAATGGCTCGACAGCGCCACCTATACAAAGAAAATCAACAGCCTTCCAGCTATGTTTCACGCACATGCACGAAAATTGGCACACACATGTAACACACTAATACCTACAAAAATACTCTTGGAGCAAAATTCTAAACCCAACAGGAAGTCGGTTATTTTTAATATTATGAGCAAATTTTGTGTAATTTTTGTCATTTCCATGCATTGTATTTTAACAAATTCCTCCTAGAGATTTATTCAGATCAAGACATGACAAAATTTGATGTCTCGCAACAGCAAGAGAAGTTGTTGTAACTCAGGCATAATTTGTTCGATCTTCCCCAAACTTCACATGTTCGATAAGAGTCCTGCCCTTGAACACATCTGAAGGCCAATATTCCATTATAATGATAGCACCACCTGCTGGCAACAGGAAGATTGGCACATATATGGAATAAACTTTGATATATTCCACTTATATTTATGAGTTTAAATGCATATTTCTCACCGTTCACCTATTTACTAAAGCCACTCACTGCGGGTGAGCCCGGGTGCGAGGGCCCATTCATCGCTGCTTGCAGCTTTAATGATAATTTGTAACTGATACGGAACTTAATAGGTAGCCAGTGCAGAGACTGTAAAATTGGGGTAATATGATATTTTCTTGACATGGTAAGGACTACCTGTAGCTTGTTTATTGAAGAAGCAGGACAACCACCTAGAAGTGCATTACAATAGTCCAGTCTAGAGGTCATGAATGCATGAACTAGCTTTTCTGCATCAGAAACAGACAACATGTTTCGTAGCTTGGCAATGTTTCTAAGATGGAAGAATGCAGTTTTTGTAACATGGGAAATATGATTTTCAAAAGACAAGTTGCTCTCAAACATAACACCCAGATTTTTGACTGTAGAGGAATTAACAGTACATCCATCTAGTTGCAGATTGTAATCTACAAGATTCTGTGTAGTGTTTTTTGGTCCAATAATTAATATCTCTGTCTTATCCGAATTTAATTGGAGAAAATTATTGGTCATCCAATCTTTTACATTTTTAACACACTGTGTTAGCTTAGACAATTTAGAAGTTTCATCTGGTTTCGTTGAGATATATAGCTGAGTATCATCAGCATAACAGTGGAAGCTAATTCTGTATTTTCTAATAATATTACCAAGGGGCAACATGTATATTGAAAATAGAAGGGGACCTAGGACGGATCCTTGTGGCACTCCATATTTTACTGATGATAAATGAGATGACTCCCCATTTAAGTAGCGATCAGACAGGTAGGATCTAAACCATCTTAGAGCCTGCCCTTGAATACCTGTATAGTTTTGTAATCGATCTATGAGTATGTCATGATCTATGGTGTCGAACGCAGCACTAAGATCAAGTAAGACTAGAAATGAGATGCAGCCTTGATCTGACGCAAGAAGCAGGTCATTTGTAATTTTAACAAGTGCAGTTTCTGTGCTATGGTGGGGCCTAAATGGAAGATTTGAAATAGGCCTATAATTTGCCAGTTCACTAGGATCTAGTTTTGGTTTCTTAATAAGAGGCTTGATAACCGCCAGCTTGAATGGTTTTGGGACGTGACCTAAAGATAACGACGAGTTAATAATATTGAGAAGCAGTTCTTCGGCTACAGGTAACAACTCTTTCAGTGATTTTTTGGGTACAGGATCTAATAAACATGTTGTTGGTTTAGATACAGTGATAAGTTTATTTAGCTCTTCCTGTCCTATATTTGTAAAGCACTGCAGTTTATCTTTGGGTGCCATGGATGAAACTGAAGTGTTAGACGCTGTAGAATCTACATTCGCTATTGTATATCTAATGTTATCTTTTTATCAGTGAAGAAATTCATAAAGTCATTACTATTAAACGTTGCTGGAATATTTGAATCTGGTGGCGTCTGGTAATTTGTTAATTTAGCCACTGTGCTAAATAAAAACCTTGGATTGTTTTGCTTATTTTCTATGAGTTTGTGTATATGCTCTGCCCTAGCAGTTTTTAGAGCCTGTCTATAGCTGGACATACTGTTTTTCCATGCAATTCTAAAAACTTCCAAGTTAGTTTTTCTCCATTTGCGTTCAAGACTACGAGTTACTTTCTTGAGAGAGTGAGTATTACTGTTATACCATGGCACAGTACGTTTTTCTCTAACCTTTTTCAATTTGATTGGGGCAACAGCTTCTAATGTATTAGAGAAAATAGTGCCCATGTTGAAACTTAACTACTTTACTAACTATTAATAAGCAGCAAATTAGGAATTTAATAAGGCAAAAGTCATAGTTTATAGTGAGAAATGAACCTTAAAATAAAATGTGTGACCAAAATTGTTGTAGAAACCATTTTCACTCAGAAATTGCTAATAAAAACATTACAAATAGCTGTCAAGTAACACACTGAATTGAATTAAATTTGACTTTTGAAGTAGATAGACAGTAATAGTATTTTGTTGTACAACGTAGTCCAAAAATCTGTTTTATTTACAGCATCTTCACAGTGTGGTTACTTTTTTCTTTCTTTTTTTACAGTGTATTAGGTTAGTTTTTCCCATGCTTAAATTTACTGTAAAATAATTTCACATTTTGCAATGATTTTATTTTATTTTATTTTATAATTTAATTACTTTTTTTTTTACTCATGATGAGTGTGCATCCTTGCTCGCTTATCCACAGAAATGAAGGCTATCAGAGCTGACTTTCCTTTCCTTCTTCTCAATCTATCCTGGCAGCTGGTGTGAATCACCATGAAGAATTAGTTTAGTGTTGCACATTTGTGGTCCCAAATGTATTTTGGGGATTAAATGGAATGACATAAATACTGTCTTTTCGCAGTAAGCCATGATCTTGCTTTGGATAAAACACTAAATAAATAAATGTAAAATCAATAAATGCCATTGTCTGACCTGAGGCTATTGACTGTGTGGCTTGTTTTTCTTTGCTGTTGTTCAGTTTTTAACAACAAATTGTTAGGATTAAATATCCGTGCCTCATGAAATTGCTTCAGTTTGTTTTGTTTCCCTCACTAAGTTGTAATGAAAGAGAGGAGTGCTAATGGGTATTGCCACAGTACCTAATTACCACCACACTTGTACTTCCTTCGAGATGTTAACAGCTACTCTGGGCATCCAGACTATGTTCTGGGGTGCATTATGACAGGGAAGATAGCACAGATGGATCTTTCTTACTTTAAATTACTTTCATAAAAAAGGAATTCTGACTTTCTCTGTGATTTCAGTAGCTTCTGAACAATGCCCCACAAGTGCCTTCAAAAACCGGATTGTGGTTTTGCAAGGAGAGCTGGAGGTATCACTGGCACTCACTGTCTTGCTGTTCATTACATCTCCTGCCAGATGGTTTATGTGGGTACTCTAGTCGGATTTGGTTGAGAGCCTATTTGGATATTCATGTTGACATTTTCCCCCAGCCTCTCACTAGCAGCAGATCAAAAGATAATTATGAACTGTAACTTTTTGTCACCTTTTCTCTAAAAGCATTTGATTATGCTACATAATTGGTGTAGCTTATGATTAGAGATGTTACACACACCACCAATTCATACTCTTTTAATGCTTTGGCTGATACTTGAGCGTAGTTTTTATTCAGTGAAGCTTGAACAAGAGAGTGACAAATTAGATATGACAAAGTGGCATCATTAACACACACACACACACACACACACACACACACATAAAACATTGTGGAAATGTACTTGAAACTTTTTGAATATTCATTCCGGATTGAAACAAAAGATTTTCTAAAACTGTTTATATGCAGTGGATTTGATGGTTGGCATAATAAAAGTTTTTCACTGTACACGATAAGCATGGTCGAAATATTTGGGAAATCTTTGAACAAGTAAATAATAAATAATTAAATAATTAAATAAAGCTCAGTCAAAGTTATTTTTATCCATGCAAATGTACATATAAATACGAAAATGCAAATATATATGCCCATAGTATATTACATTTCCATATATAAAATATATTGTCATATAAAGTTAAAACATATGAAAGCCATTTAAAAATTGGAACAATTTCAGATATATGCAAAGACTACCTTATTTTTCCTGTGGCCAACTGTAAATTTAATGTGTCTGGCTTTCCTGTGTCACATGTTTCCAGCTATTTTTAGCTGTACAGAACACCTCATTTGGCGGCTTAATATTAATACTGGTGTGACTTACCATATTATTTAAATGTACTATCCTAATTATGAACACACTGGTTTTCAGAGCAAACCGTTTTACCGTTTACCGCACTTTGTTATTCCTCTCATCATTTCCCAGTTAATGAATCGGAAGTCTCACACATTGACAGAAAACGGCTTACTTCCGCGTTGAAAAATAAGGTGGATACACATATGCATGTTTATGTATGCTTAATACATTTTCGGACATTTATTATGACATGTATATCCATCCTAAAGTCCATCAATACAAGTTGATATTATATACGCAAATAGACATTACAAAAACATATATAAACATACAGATTTTTGTGTATTTGTTGTTTTAGTTAAACATACAGTACAGACCAAAAGTTTGGACACACCTTCTCATTCAAAGGGTTTTCTTTATTTTCATGACTATGAAAATTGTAGAGTCACACTGAAGGCATCAAAACTATGAATTGACACATGTGGAATTATATACATAACAAAAAAGTGTGAAACAACTGAAAACATGTCATATTGTAGGTTCTTCAAAGTAGCCACCTTTTGCTTTGATCACTGCTTTGCACACTCTTGGCATTCTTGATGAGCTTCAAGAGGTAGTCACCTGGAATGGTTTTCACTTCACAGGTGTGCCCTGTCAGGTTTAATAAGTGTGATTTCTTGCCTTATAAATGGGGTTGGGACCATCAGTTGTGTTGTGCAGAAGTCAGGTGAATACACAGCTGATAGTCCTACTGAATAGACTGTTAGAATTTGTATTATGGCAAGAAAAAAGCAGCTAAGTACAGGAAAATGAGTGGCCATCATTACTTTAAGAAATGAAGGTCAGTCAGTCCGAAAAATTGGGAAAACTTTGAGAGTGTCCCCAAGTGCAGTCACAAAAACCATCAAGCGCTACAAAGAAACCGGCTCACATGCGGACCGCCCCAGGAAAGGAAGACCAAGAGTCACCTCTGCTGCGGAGGATAAGTTCATCGGAGTCACCAGCCTCAGAAATCGCAGGTTAACAGCAGCTCAAATTAGAGACCAGGTCAATGGCACATGGAGTTCTAGCAGCAGACACCTCTCTAGAACAACTGTTAAGAGGAGACTGTGTGAATCAGGCCTTCATGGTAGAATATCTGCTAGGAAACCAGTGCTAAAGAAAGGCAACAAGCAGAAGAGACTTGTTTGGGCTAAAGAACACAAGGAATGGACATTAGACCAGTGGAAATCTGTGCTTTGGTCTGATGTGTCCAAATTTGAGATCTTTGGTTCCAACCACCATGTCTTTGTGCGACGCAGAAAAGGTGAACTGATGGACTCTACATGCCTGGTTCCCACCGTGAAGCATGGAGGAGGATGTGTGATGGTGTGGGGGTGCTTTGCTGGTGACACTGTTGGGGATTTATTCAAAATCGAAGGCATACTGAACCAGCATGGCTACCACAGCATCTTGCAGCGGCATGCTATTCCATCCGGTTTGCGTTTAGTTGGACAATTTATTTTTCAACAGGACAATGACCCCAAACACACCTCCAGGCTGTGTAAGGGCTATTTGACCAAGAAGGAGAGTGATGGGGTGCTGCGCCAGATGACCTGGCCTCCACAGTCACTGGACCTGAACCCAATCGAGATGGTTTAGGGGTGAGCTGGACCGCAGAGTGAAGGCAAAAGGGCCAACAAGTGCTAAGCATCTCTCGGGAAACTCCTTCAAGACTGTTGGAAGACCATTTCAGGTGACTACCTCTTGAAGCTCATCAAGAGAATGCCAAGAGTGTGAAAAGCAGAAATCAAAGCAAAAGGTGGCTACTTTGAAGAACCTAGAATATGACATATTTTCAGTTGTTTCACACTTTTTTGTTATGTGTATAATTCCACATGTGTTAATTCATAGTTTTGATGCCTTCAGTGTGAATCTGCAATTTTCATAGTCATGAAAATAAAGAAAACTCTTTGAATTTGAAGGTGTGTCCAAACTTTTGGTCTGTACTGTATGTGTCAATGAATCACTCAGAATACAAGTTCATGAAGGTGGAGAGCAAGTTTGTAACCATAACCTTACAAAATCATACAAAGAAGAATTTACTGTTGATCAGCACTTCCTTCAGATTGCCTTTTTTCAGACAACAAAAAAACTCCCACACTGGTGAGCTAACTTTTTTCTGGTGTTTGTTGAGTGTCTTGCTCTTGTCATCTCCCCGATGATTTTGTGTGGCAGTAGAAGCTATACACACTGCATATCAAGTCACTAGCCCTGGGATATTTATAATATTATCATTATATATGCAGTATTAAAATTAGATCAGTGTTTTATTTTTTAAATATTACAGTCAGTACTTATATGATGTGACACCCCTGTTTTGTATTAGCCTACTGAATATTTATGAAAATTTAAATAACTTACACTCACTCATGTCTGTATGGACAACCTTACACTGCCATGTAATTGGATAAATGCACTCCAAACACTTTTGATAGCCAGAAAAAAGATGATCCATTATATTTGTAATATTTTTTTATTATCCACCTGTCTTCAGATTTAGAGATCTATAAATTAAGAGACATCCATAGGTATGTCCTTGGGAGACACCTCCTCTATGGATTAGACAAATGCAACCGTCCTCTTCCTTTCCATTTCTTTCTTTCCAGTATTTTTCCCTTAGGGTATGATAGATATTCCTCAGAATACATCAGGATTTCTTGATGAATGATCCACTCTTCCCTCTTGTCCCATATGTTCTCTTTGTTTTCCGGATGGAAGCCTTGGCTTCGCTTCAGGCCTCACTCATTGCCGCAGACTTTCAAACTGAAGATTGTGAGTTTCTCCTGGAAAGATAAATAAGAAATGTGATTTCTAAATGCATAACTTTCATCACGCCCATATTCAAAATAAGCTATGATTATCATCTGCGTCGCCTCCCTTCCTCTAAAACTGTTAAATTAGAAAAAGTGCAACCTAAAAATGTAGGGTTTTGGATTCGTTTTTCCCTTAATGTCATTCTCAGAAGAAATGGAATTGCTTTCTGTAAAATATATATCTGGATTGTGAAATGTGATGGGTCCAGGCTGTTTATGTAAATATAGACGATTTTTCCCTTCTTATTGTTCCTGGCCAGGCAATATTTAGAATTTATATTGGAGTACTAAAAGCAGATGGGTGCTGAAATGATCCCTGTGCATGCCTGCATGGATCCAGGGTTTGGTGGGGAGGGTTATTGGGTAACCAAGTCGGACCGGTGGAGACAGGATAAGGGCCTTGGATTTGGCTTTATTTTGACTATGTGTAGTATGTGAAGTAAAAATATTATATGATCTTAAAATTCTATCATGTAGGCCTTACATTATTAACATGAGACACAAGTGAAAATGTCCAAGGCAATATAATTGCTGTGGACTTATGTTAGTTATGGTATGTTAGAGTTCCTGTAGCTCAATTGGTAGAGCATTGCCTTATCAAGCGCAGGGTTGGGGGTTCGATTCCCCGGGAACATATGATAGGTAAAAATTGATAGCCTGAATGCACTGTAAGTCGCTTTGGATAAAAGCGTCTGCTAAATGCATACATTACATTTTTTTTAATTTATGTTTAATAATTAGCAAATAAAAAGAACAGTATTTTTTGTTGTAACGTCTGTTCGGAGCTTCACTCCTCTGCCACACTAGTCTAATCTCTTAAATTACCTTCATTTGTGGGATTTCTTTAGCAAATATTGAAATATGCGAATCATTAATTTGAGTCATTGAGCAGAAAATCATGTAATTAATTGTATTAAGCATTTTAATTAATCAACAGCCCAAATAAATATATGATGATACACTTTCAGTAGGCATAACCACACCATGGTCAGGTTGTTACCATCAATAATGAATAATTCAATATTTGAAGTTTATTTATTGATTCATTAATTTCACTATAAATGAAGAGCCAGTTATGCTCTTTGGCCTGAAGAGACATTTATAATTAAAAGAAAGAGTCAGAACACATTATTACAGTACCTCTTCTTTGGTATTTTGCATGGCTGAGGGCTCTTAGATCTTACTTAAAAGAATATAAAACACTCTTTCATACACACAACGACAACGCTGAATCAGTGAGCTCTTCACTTCCAGAGACAGTTGTTAATGAGCAAATCTGCATACGTTTGAATTCACACATTCAAGTTCACTTAATCACTTGCAAATGACACCCAATTACCCCCTCGCTCTGCTTTGAATGGCAGTTCATCGTTTGAAATTATTACGTTTCAAGGCTTCTCCCATCTCTCTGTCTGCCTTGCTCTCTTCTCATATACCTTTGCACAGGCAGAATCCACTTCTTTGTCATTTACACTCACTGCTGATTTTTAAATAGTACTCCAGTCTCTCGCTCCACATCGTAGTTGTCATTAAGACAGTATTTATAACGTGTTCTGTGTGTGGGCACTTGAAACAGTTTTTACATCAGTGTGCTGATGTCCATCCATCAGACAGGCCTTTCACAAAAGCACTTTAAGACTGTGGATATGGATTTGGTGTTAAGAGGATACACTTTTTCTTTCTCTTTCAGCATAGGTCTATAAAAGCAGCACTTTTTAATTGTTTTTCCAAAACAACTTTTAGTAATCAAGTACAAAGTACTCTAGCTAAAATGTAGAGAAACAATTCAATGATTGTACAGCAGTGTTAACTCCTCTGTGTTACAGATTTCTCCTGCAGTAGCTGTTTGATTACTGTATGAAAGTCTTGGTACTTTTTAAGTTTTATACTCTTTTTTTTTCTCTCTGTTAGACCTGCTGACTGTTTTCACATTTTCTGTGCTGACCTGTATATATAAAGGAAGTTGTGGCCTAGTGGTTGGAGAGTTTGACTCTTAACCCTTGGGTTGTGGGTTCGAGCCTTGGGCTGGCAATACCATGACTGAGGACTTGAGCAAGACACTGAACCCCCAACTGCTCCCTGGGCGTTGCAGCATAAATGGCTGCCCACTGCTCTGGCTATGTGTGTGTGCAATTTGGATGGATTAAATGCAGAGCACAAATTCTGATTATGACTCACTTCACTTCATATATATGAAATGGGTTTTAAAATGTGTTAAATAGGAAAGTTCTACACTTTTGTTTGGTTGCTTTAGGCCAAATTAAATTAGCACCACACATATTTAATAAAAGAATATGCCAGAGGAAAGGATGTGCAGAACTTTATCCCAAACCTAGAAGATAAAGAAATATTTAGGATGTTAATAATAAAAAAACAAAGGTGACAGTGTAAAAGGAAGGAGTAACATTAAAGATTATCCACTGTTTTACAGTGAATGTACAGTATTCAACTCAGAATTTTTTTTATTTTTTATTTTTTTAAGTCAGCTTTGAATAACATATTTTATTGTTGGCAATGTAGTACTTAATTTTTATAATTATTGTATCCTATTTTTTTTACATGTTTTCTCTGTTCATTTTGATTCCTTTTAGATTTATGTTGTATGTTCTGTAGTTAAACACCTTATGTGTGAAAAGTGTAATATACAACAACAATGATAAGGTATAATCTATAAGTTTAAGTGTACATGTACAAAGCATGAAAATAATTCAGACATATTACATCTGATGATCTGATGATCTTAGATGCGTCCAAACCCACATAAAGACTCAGTTCTACATTTGACAATATTTACCAGTTTTGCTAGTGTTATGTTGTAGGTGTACTACATCCACTGTTTACTTTGTCATGTGTCTTACAGTTGGTCAGTTGAGTCACTTAACTGCTATTCACAACTACTCTCTCATGTCCTCATGGGATAGTAAAGTGTCAATTGGATGTGTACTTCAAAATCTCAGCTCATTTTTTTTTTTTTATTATTATTATTATTTTTTTTTTTTTTTTTTTTGCCAAGAGACTTATTGTAAATATTTCATATCCTTCAAGTGTAATTGCACTATAAAATATTTTCTTGCTTCTAACTGCAGTAGATTGATTCAGTCAACATACTACAAGTTTAATATCAAGAAATATATTGAGCTTTCAGTGCTTAGAGGTAGACTTTTCAGCTTTGTTTATTCACTTTTGTACAGAAAGAAGATTGCAGATCATCCTGCAGTGCAATTAGTTTGGACTCATTTCAGATGCCATCCTCATCTTGTTTCTTTCCTTGTTGGATCTACTGTATGGATCGAGCCCTGCAGTAAAGCGCACTGAGCAGAGGGCATGAAAAGAGAGAACTGGGGCCGTTTAGGCACTTTTGCACCTCAGGAAAATGTTTTGATTGATACAACAGTTATACATCTCACTATCTGCAGTTACGATGCCCACTTCTCCAAAAATAGAGCATAATGCAGAGTTCAATATACCGGAGAGAAAATGTTCCATGTTTAGGGAACAGCATCAAATATCAAAGCTGTTCGAAAGTTGACCCAAACTACTCTGCACTGTGTTCTTTTTATGTAAATAGAAGTGGATAAAACAAATCTTGAAAATATTGCTTATGTATGATTCATCAGACACAAAAAGCTGATGTTTGTATAATTTTGTATCAAGATGCTCACACATTCAACTTTAGTTGTATTTTGCTAATTTGTACAAGCCTAATGGTGCTTTTAAAAGTCTTACCGGCATAAAGTTCAAATGCCCAATGCATAACACTATCATTCTCAATTAGGAGCCTATTACACTCTCTAAGCAGGCTTAGATTTGATTGCACCATAAATGATAATTGAATCCAAATCGACTGAATGCCAGTATGTGTGAAGGAGCTTGTTAAGCCTGTTAGATGTTCATTAAGCTTGTCAGATGGGTGAACTTTGTGCTGTAGCATGTTTTCTCTATGGAATAGCACTTTTACGTCTAGGTCAAAGGTTGGCCATTAAGATAATTGAAGTAATTGCTATCAACTGCTAAGGAATGATAGGTTTTTGCATCAGGTCGTCGTTCACCCTGTTATGCCTACTTAAGCATTCTACGCAATGCATGCACACAGAGCACGTGATCTCTGTGATGCCCAGATGTACAAAACAGACCCTCCCACCTCTGTAATAAACATGGAGATGTTAGACCCGAGAATTGGTACTTGAAGTGATAAGAATCGTAACTCAAATATAGTTTAGAAAACTAGTCCCATCTGAATAGTGCTTTAGATCTACCATACGATTGGAGCACTTCCTTGAACTGTCAAAAGCAAATGTCCAACAATGGCAGCCTAAGGACCCTGCAGTTAAGCTTTAACTGATGGCTGTAGTTGAACGCTTTGTCTCTCAGTGTCTGTCAAATGTGTTTCCTGTATACGCCAGTGGCTGAGGTCTTACGCAGCAGGAAATAAATCACTCGGTTTGGTTTATTTGAATGTTCTCTTATAATCATCAATCAAGGGGCGGGTAGTATTTTTCCCCTGTGTCACCTCCAGCCTCAGTGCTGCTCATTAAGAATTCATTAACTTTGTTTTTCTTCTCTTTAATTCCACCCAGCAAAAATGGACTTGTGGTAAAAAAGGGGGAGGAAAAAATACAGTGAGAGCTTAAAGTTTAATGACAAAGGGAGCAAAAGGGTGGGAGGAAAAGAAAGAAATGTTTGATGGGAGGAGAGTGGGGTGTGGGAGGTGAATGAAAGGAGAAAGGCAGAATGTACGAGGAGGAGCCAGGGAAAAAGAGGTGATGAAAGAAGGAAAAATGAGCAGAATAGAAATTTTGAGAGAAATGCCAAGGACATGTCTGTTAGCCGAAGGAGTAATTGCTTCAGAAATACTGTCCACCAAAGAGAGTCTGCCAAATGTATTTTCAGACAACTTTAGCATGTGGCCATTGTTGTTTTAGGATACAGAGCCCCTATTTATACAGTAATTATAGGGGTGGGATACTAAAATTGTATATCATTGTGCTTTAATAATTTTATATCAAGCTGATTATTATTATTATAATACATGAATTCAATCAAAAAAATTGTTATACACATTGTTCCCATTGACAATACTTTACAACATGTGCAAGTAAAAAAAAAAAAAAATTGTGAAAAGTAATAGAAAAAATCATACAAATGTGTGAATGATTTTTATCCCTTTCTAGATTAGGAATTATTTAATATTTAGAAATGTATTTCTTATTGCTTAAGTTTGGAATCTTGCATATTTTCCCATAACCACTCAACAATGTTTGTTTGTTTGAAAAAATTAATTTCATTTTACATAGGCCTGTTGCTAGAATTACTGTATCGACTTATCAAATGACCATGATGTGTTTACATGCATGTTTGTTTACATTAAAATATGTAACATTGAGGTAAAAAAAAGTTTGTCATCTGTTGTCAGAATAATAAAATTAAGTATTTGTCATAGGCCGGTGACACACTGGCTGCGTGGCGTCTCTGCTGCGTGCCAGAAGCGTGGCGGCTGCCTCGTGTTTTTTGTGTCTTTACACACCAGAACCGTGACTGATGCGGCATGGCGCGCTGCTGCTGCTGTAGGTGACATAGAGTGAGGCCGCCGACAGACCAGGCTCTTGTCTTCATGACAACAAAATCAACTTTTTTTTTTACACACCTACACCTACGCCTACTGATAAAGGACGCCGTCAACAGTATTGACGGCAAAATAGACTATGTTTGACAGGTGCAATATTTGAAAATCGATAATTATTTATTTATTTTTTAAATTACATTTATATCTGAATTTATGTCAACCTATAGACTTTCAAATATCAAAATGTCATGAATTAATATGTATTTGTGTACAAAATGACATATAAACATATTTTCCTATTATATTTTGCCTGGAAATGCTTCCAACACGCGCGTGTGTCGCGTGAAAAATAGGCGTCGGTTCTATTTCTAGCATGCACGCGTTTTCCACACGGCTCGAGCCGCGCCTGAGACGCACGTCTCACGCAGGCAGTCTGCAAGCTCTAACCTGTTAACATGGGAGCCGAATTAAAAACAGACACGCCACGCAGCTGAGACGCTTGCGCCAAGCATCCAGTGTGTCGCCGGCCATAGTATCCTTTCAAAGTTTAAAGGGATTTCCCTCAACTGGCTCAGCACTGTTCTTTTTTTATAATCATATAGTGGCAAAAATGGCCTTAAATTGTCAACAGTTGTCACGGTTTCTGTTAGTTTGGACTTTATTTGCCTGTCTAGTTTTGTTCTTTGACTTAGTTTCTGTCTCCCCTTTGATTATGTTAGTTGTTCACCTGTGTCTTGTTAATTATCCTCATTTGGTCTGTGTACTTAAGTTCCTGTCTGTTCAGTTTGTGTTGTCGGTTATTGATGTGTGGTGTTTTTGGATTAACTCTTCTTTTGTGTTTTTCAGAATAAATACCCTGTTGGAATCTATCATCACCTTTGTATGCTTTATCTAGCAGCACCGTGACAATAATATAATTTATCACAATTTTTTCTGGGGCAATATATTGCCCCCAAAAAAGTAGTTATTGTGACAGGCCTATACTGTATATGGATAGATAATTGACACTTCATTGAAAAAAATTACACTTATCTATAACTGATAAGTAACTAAAGCATCAGTACAGAAACATTCACAGTATAACAATAATCAAATTACAAACAGTACTAAAAATAGTCATAAATTTCCTTGAAAAGCAAGACGGCTATATGCATTGTTGGCATGACATGCCAAAAAACTAATTTTGATAAACTAGTTTTGATATAGTTTTTTGCTTGGTTATCATTTGTGCTGCAAATATACCATGTATACTGCTATCCATCTTGTTTTATAATGGGCAAATCTGTTATACAAATCGAGCGCAGCTTTAGTTCAGTCAGGCCACGGAGGCATAGACTGTGACCAGCTGATGCGGTCAGCTGTCAAATCACTCCAATCACGAGCAAATCAAACAGCAAGTTCTGCATTAGTAGACAGTTAAATGTAGATCGAATTGACACAGATAAATGGAAAGCAGAATTCCCCTTCCTCTCAATGAAGGCCTGTTGCTGTGCATAAGGCAGAAAATACACACGCATATCCTCGTGCAGAGGTAGAAAATCACATTCATAACATTTAAATACCAACTGGAGATTAAAAATGAATTATTTGTCCTAAAACACAATGCTTATAATACTTTTTTCAATATTCGCTCCGGGCGGCAAGTCGGAGGAAGGCAGCACGCGCTCGCAAGCCGCTGAATACATTTAGCAGTCCATTACAATTTTCGCTATAGACTGCCTTTCCAAATTGAATAATGACTGTTAAAAATCTGCATTTTGTAAAACTGTCATGTGAAGAAGCATTGAGTATATTCCAGCAATCTGTCACTCTACCCTTTGTTTGCCAACTGCTAACTGACAGAAATGATTAGCATTCAGGAAAACCCTTCAATGGTATTTGTATATCTAAATGCTGAGGGTGAAAAAAAATAACACAAATTAGTGGAATCAGCAGGATCCGGGGCTGCCCAAAATGGACCACTGATTGAATTTTTTTTTATTCTTTCATTTATTTATTTTTTTGCCTATCAAAGCTCCCCGATTTGTTTCCCTCGCACACCAAAGCTATTATTTCCAGCTTTTTAACGTATTAAGTAATTGTGCTATCATGGGTCTATTTCCTCCTCTGGGGACTTACATACAGCTGGAGGCAATCTCCAATGCTTATTTCCATACCCAGATAGACTGTCAACAGAGAGTAGAGAGAGATACAGAGAGGGAGGTTGGCAGATGGAGGGACAAAGAGAGAAAATAAAGGAGAGAGATAAAGAGACCAAGAAAAGCCAAGAGAGAGAGAGAAGAGAGATGATGAGGCCTAGACTGCTCTGCACCGTCGAGTCACTAGCTCTGAGTCCATTCATTAAAGGCGAATGAGAATTTTTAACCATATACGAAATCATAATTGCTTTTTCTACCGGCAGTCCCCTGTGCTAACGATGAAATTGTTTACCTGTGGGACTACATCTCTTCCTCGCTCTCTCCTAAAATTCTTTCTATCTTCAGTTACGTCTCTTCCTAGCCTTACACCTCATGCACACAAACACAGCGTCGCTGGAAAATGCCCCAAAACTGTCATCGAAAGAGAGGAAAAGAGACACGGAGAAAAGACGAAGAAAGAAGGGGAGGGAAAGAATCTCTAGAACTATATCTTCCACACAGACACTCTCTTGTCCTCCTGTCATAAAGGTCTTGTCCTCGGGGGCAAGCAAAGTGCCGTTGAGATGGGATGATTGCTGGTGGAGAGAAAGAGAGACTTACTCTCTACGCTGTCTGTCATTGTAGCAATTCAGACACATTCGGAATAATAAAACACTCCACTTTGTTTTCCAAATGGACCACCTAAACCCTCCTTGAACGTTGTTATTATGCACTACATGACCATTGAGCAAAAGCCTGAACTGGAGGTCAGGCAGCCAAACAAATTTTCCAAGGTTCGTTCTCAGAGCCACGGCCGATTTTTCCTAGAAAAGTTTAAAGCGTGGTTGCAGGGAATTGGATCGATTTTCTAAATTACTGTCTCCTGTTCATCTCCCCTGCTGTTCTAACCCCCTGCTCAGACAGTATGTCAGCTCATACTCAATACATGTCTGACTGAGGGGAAAATATATATTTATTCATATTGACATAGCCATTACGGAGTCCATTAACTGGCACTGAGGGTTGTATTTAATTGGCTTTTTAGGAGGTACACGTCTGAATTGTGGACAACGCTGGATCCGGTAACTGCTTTTTAGGGGAAAGTAGTAGAAACTACTCTTTTAGCACCTGAAGTTTGTGTGGTATATTAATGAGGCTTAATTGCTCCAAAAACAACAGAAATCATTCAAATAAAACTGTATAAACTTCTGAAAATTAAGCTTAATTATAGGTGAATGTAGTATTGTTTTTATGTTGTTGTTGTTGTTTTTTTGCTTTTAATCAACCCCCCAAACCTCCCCCCACTGTGTAATTACAAGCCTCGTAAAGAGCCATACCAGGAGTCGTTTTACAATGTGAGCAAATTAAAATTGAACTAATTTCATAGATCCAAATGACCACTTTGTTTTCAGTCCTGCCTCCAGCGCTGCCTCATCCTGCTTTGCATCCTTTGATATTGAGAGCTGAACCGTTCTGCAGCATGGCTGCCTGTGGATCCTCTGGGGAAAGGTAAATGCTGCAGAATCGTACCGTTCTTGGTATCACTGGTCTTCACTTCACTGAGGCAGATCTACTTCTTCTGTTGGCCTAATTAGAGCTGCCATGGGTCTTGTAAAAATATCTATACTTGTGGTCCTAGTTAGATGTCATTATAAGAGTAATACTAGTAATAAGATCAGGAGCAGTAGCACTAAGAACTAAAAATAAGAAATAATTGGAACTATGGTAAATTGATATAAAAGGAACTTCTTCAACTTTGGACATTCTTATGTCCCAGGGGTTAATTTTTTGTTCAATCATATTTGTTTTTTGTTTAATGTTTTTTGATGAATATTTCATTGTGCCATCTGCAGTCATGCTGTAATTTTATCAAATTGTGCACAAAGTGTGAAAAATATTTTAATTGTATATATATATATATATATATATATATATTTTTTGTTAAAAAAAAAACCTAGCTGTGAAGTTAGCTTTAACAAGAAATTTCATTTCAAAATGTTTCAAATATATTTCCAACCACCATAATTTTTATCACAGAAACACCATATAATGTGAGAAGTGGACATTAAATTGTTGTGGGAATTTTCATGACTTTCAGGGAGGGAATAATAATAAATTAAGAAAATAACAATCTACTGTCTGACATTATCTTATAGTTCACAACTTCAGTGGTAAAAATACTTTTAATGTTTCTTTTTTTCTTTTCTTTTTTATAAATACTGTTTTTTTATTTAAAACTTTTTGTTCCTTTTCAGTTGACATCTTGAACAACTTTTACTTTTTAACCACCTTGTCTCATCAGGCATTTAATGCACACTTTTCCGATAAATTCAGAAAAGATAAAAGACCCACATTACATTTTCTTCTTTGCAATATCCTGTTTCACTTCAAAATATGTCTTATTGTGAAAATAAAATGGGTTGCGATCCGCATTTCACATTGACTTTAATATGCAAATCATGAAAGATAATTTTTTCTCAGGTCTGTTTGGTGGCATACTTGTTTGACTGCTTGTCGTATTTGCACTTCCACAATATATGCTCTCCATTTCCACAAAATAGTAGTTGACTTTGTTTACAACAGATCTAAATAAAAGTAAGAACCCTCATTAATGATTTATACATTGGAGTTGTTTTCCTTGCTAGGAAAGCTGCCAAACGCCTTTACCGATTTTAAAAGATGCTAACAGAGGTCCTACGCACACAACTTGTTGCCCTGCATCACAATAAGGACGAACGGGTGCTGGGGAAGCTCTCCGGGTATGGCCCTGTTACTGGAGAAGGTGTCTGGAGTCAGAGAGAAACAGATCAATGCCTGTAATGTTGTGGCTATAGAGAATTACCAACCTCTGAGGAGCAAATTTAAATAAGAGTAAAACTTGTGTGTATGTGTATATGTGTGTGTGAGAGATACAGAGGTAGAGACGCTACAGAAAGAGATCTGCTATCCTACATCTATGATGTGCGTAAGTATGTGTGCTTGGGTGTGTACCACTTAACTCAGTCTCGTCTGGCTGGTCTCCTGGGCCTTGGCGAGTCTTTCAGTGTGGAGTCTAAGTCCAAGATGGGGAGTGTTTAAGAGCTGCTATGGTGTGGAGCATAGAAAAGATCAAAAGAGTTAGGCTGCACACTGGAGAGAAAGAGAGAGAGAGATTGAGAGAGGGAGAAGTTGAAGCTTTTAATGTATCTCATAAGCTACCAGTTCCGTGGAGACTGATGGGGTAGCTAAAGATTGAAAACATTACCTCACATTTTATCTGCCTTATACTTTTCCATATTTTAACCAGTCATTTGGTGATGTTTGTCTGCATGTGACTTTAGGCAAACAATATAATATTTAAATTACATAAAATATTGAATTTGTCAAATGGGGAATGCTAGAATGAGTCTTGTCTGAACATGATTGCAAAGTGGATTGTGAATGTTTTTAAAAGAAGTCAGTTATTCTTACAAATGCAGCATTTATTTACAATAATACAGTAAATCAGTAATATTATGAAAATGTTATTACATTGTTTTTTGTGATTTAAAGCTGAATATTCACCAGCCATTACTCCAGTCTTCAGTGTAAGATGATCCTTTAGAAGTCATTTTAATATGCTGATTTGCTGCTCATGAAATGTTTATTATTAACAATGTTGAAAACAGCTGTTTTGCTTGATATTTATATAGAAATGTCTCAGGTTATGCATGTAACCCTGGTTCCTCGAGGGAACAAGGCACTGCATCGGAGGATGCTCTGGGAACGCACTTCAGCATGACCTGCTGTGAACCATGTGTATAATCATTCCAATAGATGGGCAAGACGTCACAGGCGGGGTGATGTAGTGACCAGGAAGCTTAAAAGCACGTGCGGTGAAACCGGCGTCAGCCTCTAGGATAGAAAAAAGCACCGGCAGGGATGTCAGAAGTATGACCCCGAGACACAGCATCTCATTCCCTCGAGGAACCAGGGTTACATGCATTATAGGCGTTCCACTTCAAGAGCTCGAGCTGCATTGGAGGATGATTTGGGAATGATTATGCCCATGCCACCAGAATTTAAAATCTCTGCCTAGTGTGGAAGAGCACAGCCAAAGTGAGAGAAGGAGCCAGGAACCTGACAAGTAATCGGGGACATCCCGCCCAATGGCCAAACTTTAGAAGGAGTGAGTCTTGAGCCCCAAGAGAGGGGAGATCAGAGGACTCGAGGCTTTAGGATAGCATCCTGATCCACTGCTTAGCATAAGCTTCTTCTGGCTGGAGGCCTCAGCGCACCGCAGAGGAAACATGTAATCAGAGGGTGTCTGCCCACTGACTGGCCACCGAGAGGGGCACAGTGTGACATGAGAATGACACCTCGATGCCGAATCACCATCCGCTCTGATTGAGCTAATGTCAACCAATCGTCAATGTGGCTGAGTCGTGAAAGTGTGGGGTGAGAGTGTAAGGTCAGAGGAAGAACCAGTATTGGTAGGCTTTTGCCCCCAAAAGCAAACCTCAGGAACTTTCTATGATGAGAAAGGATGGAGATAAGTAAATTTTTTAGATCAATCATGACACACCAGTCCTCGGACTTGGTCTAAGACACAACCTGTTTGAGTGCGAGCATGCTGAACTTCAGTCCCCTGACTGAGCGGTTCAAAAGATGCAGATCTAAAATAGGACGCAACCCTTGATCCTTCCTCGGAGCAGTGAAGTACCGGCTGTAGGACCCAGACTCTGCAACTTGAGGGGGGACCACCTCGATGGCCTCCGTCCTCAGAGAGTGTCTACTTCTGTTCCATTACCAGAGCCTGCTCGGGACCCACCAGGGTGGGAAAGGCCCCATTGAATTCAGGTGGAGGAGAACCGAACTGGATTCTGTGGCCTCTCACTACAGTGTGCAGGACCCATTGAGACATGTTTGGCAGTAGTTTTCAAACAAATGAAAGTAGTTTAGAACACAAATAGTCTACTAAGGGAATCAGACTCTCGAGACCGATCTCTGGTGTCATCAGAGCAGTTAGCTCTGTGACTTGAAGTGGCAAACCGGCAGGAGACAGGCGAGCTAGCTGCTCTGGAAACCTCTGTGGAGGTTGCGAGCCTCTTAGAGAAGTGTTCACTGAAGACCACTGCACCCTGGAACACTGGAACACCGACAGGGTTGACAGATCGGTGAGAGGAGAGATGGGCACCGTGTAATACAGTGTACACTGCTCTTCGCAAGAGGGTGTCTGTCCTCCAAGGTCCTGAGCCACAGCATCAGGACTCTTAAAGCTGAAGTCTCCTATTAAAAATGATGGTCCTCACGTTGTCTGCTGGGAAGAATAGTCCAGAGCCTGCTCGGGGCAGGACCCAATGAAGCACACTTTTGCAAGGGCTCCCACACGGCCTTGTGACCTCCTAAGGGAACCAGTCTCACGAGATTGATCTGGTACACCTAGAGCAGCTAGCACAGTGCCCTGAAGTGGCGGACTGGCAGGGGATGACCATACTAGCTTCTCTAGAGACTTCTGTAGAGTTAGCGAGCCTCTTAGTACTGCTACGTTTCAGGGCAGTAACTGAGAAAAGTGCTCGCCAGAGACCGCTGCGCCTTGAAACACTGGCAGTATTGACAGATCGATCTCCTAAAGGGCACAGAGGACAGATAGGCCATGTGTAAACTTCTCTTGCACAGAGGGAGCTGGCCCTCAAAAAGTCCTAGGCCTTAGGCCGTCAGGACATTCACAACGAAGACTATCCAGCGAGAATGATGGTCCGCAGAACCGCCTTCCACTAGAAGCCTTTGGCTTGGGAGCGCCACTCTGACGCTAGACTCTGCGGAGTACTAGAAGTGACACCCCCAGCACTAGGGGCTGGAACACAGTAGGCTTGGTACTGCTCCCACCCAGCAGCCCTGGCTGACCACCTCAACCTCCTTAGAGGAAGAGAGGTAAACATATGCTCTCACTCAAGAATTTTTTATCCCAAGAGCCCCTGTATATCTAACTTCTCATAGTCAGATAAATATTTCATTTTATTCTTCAGAATTAAATGTAGTCAAACAACCAGACGAGTAAACACAGTCTGGTGTAGAAAGATTCACATCAAAAACCGAATTGATGTAATATACGCGTTGCCTCAGCAGCGCGCTAGCCGCTCAGTCACACAAACAACATCAATCTCCTCAGAGAAAGATTGCCGCTGCAGCGAGCTCTCACTCAGAGGGGGAAAAACCACAGCGCTGGTCTCCAAGCCTCGAGAATGAGCTCTATATCTAGGGAACATGGGAACACCAGATCAAGAGCAATCCCCGCGGCCTCAGCAGCAGCGGGACCACAATCGCAAGATCACATGCATGGACACCCTCCTTGAAGCATGTCCGGCGAGAGCGGAGCATTTAATAGCGGGAAAAACACAATCAGCACCCGAAAGCTGACTGCGTGAGCTCCACTCCCCATTAATGCTGCTCATCATAATATCAGGCATAATATGCTTGTGTAACTGATGCTTGTGCAACTGTTGCTTGTGCAACTGGCGAGCTCATCGACGCCCTCCATATCAGTCTCCTTGGAGAAAGACAGGCAGAGCGTCGCCCCTCTCCCCGGGGGGAAGTACCGCAGCGTGGGCTTCCAAAATCCCGAGAGCGGGCGCAAGATCTGGTGGTTGAGGAAGATGATAGGGACTCGCCCGTCTACATTCCTTCCACTGGAGAAACGCCAATGAAGGCTCCCTTCTCAAAGAGAGCCTAATGAGAGTGAAACAAAGCAGTAACAAACACTCGCATCATGGGCCGTCAACTCCCTCGAGAACTGATTCTGCGTGCTTGGCTCTACCGCAGACAACACACAAACTGTGTGTGTCCCTACCCCAATATCCTTTTCTTTTGCAGGCAGGGAAAAACACACAGCCTGAATGCTGCCTGCTCTCGCCCAAAACTTCTCTTGACTGAAGCTGTGACATAATGGAGCTTAGCTTAACAAACAACACTAAATAAGACTCACAAACAGTTAGTGACTAACACACACACAAAGCACTTGCTGAATGACAGAAGGCTGACGCCGGTTTCACCGCACTTGTTTTAAGCTTCCTGGTCATTACGTCACCCCACCCAAGACATCTCACCCATCCATTGGACTGATTACACACGTGGTTCAGAGCCGGTCATGCTGAAGGGTGTTCCCAAAGTTTTCCTTTGATGCAGCTCGAGTTCCCTTGAGGAACCAAGGTTTATTTTTTTATTTTTTTTAAGATTAGCCTATTTGCAGTATAGAAGATTTTGAATATATATCAGCATATACAGTATTTGAAATAGAAACCTTGTATAACATTATAAATGTATTTACTGTGACTTTTAATCAATTTAATGCATCCTTTTAATGCATAATACATGCAAGTTTTTTTATTTTTTATATATACATATATATGTAATAATATAATAATAATAAAACAGTCTTACTGACGCCAAACTTGGTAAAATGCACACGTGTTATACTTTAAATTATATATTAAAGTTTTAAAGCCTTTATTATTCTAAAACCTTCTTCATTTGTGATTCCCCCAGCATATATATATATATATATATATATGTGTGTGTGTGTGTGCGATTAACTGTCATTTGATTAAATAATTTGCATACTGTATTATTCAGTTTAATGTTTCAGTTAAATTTATCAATAAATTCTGGAATGCACAGCCTTAACTTTTCTCTTTATGTTTTCTCCACAGCCTGCAGACCCGGGTTCTACAAAGCCTTTGCAGGAAACATAAAATGTTCAAAGTGTCCCCCACACAGTTCCAGCCACACCGAGGGTTCTGCACATTGTCATTGTGAAAAAAACTACTACCGAGCCAGCAAGGACCCTCCCACCATGGCCTGCACACGTAAGTCAGCCTACTGCTCTGATTTCATTCATTTTCCATTTTATTAATATTTTTATTTTCATTTTTTTTTATTTCAATTTTGGTGTGATTTGCAAGCAATGACAAAACAGCACATATGTTTTTTCAAAGTGGTGGCAACTTAAAAAAAATAGGTTAAATAACCAAATAATATTTAAAGGAATAGTTCACCAAAGATATAGATGAGTTTGTTCATCAGAACAGATTTTGATAAATTTAGCATTACATCACTAGTGGGTCCTCTTCAGTGAATGGGTGCCATCAGAATGAGCCCAAACAGCTGATAAAAACTAGTGAAAATAGTCCAAAACAGTGTTAAACAAAATATTTTAGTGGATCTTGATGTGAGAAGAACATGTTTCCCTAACTGAAGCATTATTATGGACTCTGGATTTTGTTTTTTATTTTTATGGATTTTATTCAGAGACAATGGTTTGAATAAAAAACAAAACAAACAAACAACAAAAAAAAAACATCTTGATGGATTCCGTTCTTACAAACCGGCAGGCTTTGGCTTCACAAGACTTTAAGTGATGGATTGAATTGGTGTGGATTAATTGTGGATTATCGTGATGTTTTTATCAACTTTTTGGACTCTCATTCTGACTGCACCCATTCACTGCAGAGGATCTACTAGTGAGCAAGTGATACAATTTTGAATTTCTCCAAAATATCTGAATAAACAAACTCATGAACTAGTCCTTTAAGCAATTTCACACTAGAAGCTAGAGTATGTCCTGTAATATCAGTGTGATCTGATTATCCTAGAAACAAGATGAACACTAAAACTATATTGGAATGATATTAATATTGAAGTTCTCCCGGGTCATTTTCAATACCATCTATAAGTGTGACACAAGAAGATTCCAGCTGCATTTGTATGAAGTGAGAGTGAACGAGTCAGCAGTGTGATAAAGGAGATGAGAATGTTTTCATTGCACCAGTTTCAGTTTCCCGAAGGAGAAATACATATATAAAATAAGATTAAAAAGATAAAGTTCAGTACCAGTGCAGAACAAAAAAATAAATAAATAAATAAAATTAATCAAGAGATTTAAATGAAAATTAATTAATTAAATAAGTATTAATAATTGAGAACGTAATTAAGAAAGAAAAACTAAAGATGAACAATAATACTAAATGTGCCAAAAATAGTGATAATGAGCATACATTTTCTCTCTCATCATTCTCATTTCTGATTCTATCAATTAGAATTCCAGTTATTTCAGTCTTCTGCTTCATAACCCTCTTCCCTTTTCCTACTTCTGCCCCCCATCGTCATTACCCAAATTATTCACCAAACTCAATCTTTTCAACACCAGCAGCAATCTGCATTAAAAACAGGAGAGGAGGAATAATTACTTCCTTGTTATTCACGAGTGGGTGCAATTATCATTAACTATGATGATCATGTCTAGGACATATTCTCATTATCATCATTAGCTGGGTCTGGGAAACAGCAGATAAACGCAGACTTCCTTGTTTCTGGCTCTGAGCCGGAATTTTATAGGAAGCAGAACCCAGGGTACTAGAGCAGAGACATTTGTATATCAGTGAATCCAGAGGGAGGGAGTGAAAGAGAGATGGCAAACGCTCTTGAGTGTTTTTTAAGGCTTTGAAATTATTCGTTAGTATTGCATATGTACCATTTTTAAGAGAGCGGAAAAAAGGTCAAAATTCTTAATCTGCATAATATTATGCTCAAATAGGCGGTTTTTTTTTCTCACAGGAGGATTTCTGTCAGCATGATAATTATGGTTACTAATGAGTCAGGTGTGTCTTTTTTTTAGGACCACCCTCCTCTCCTCGAAACTTGGTTTTTAACATCAATGAGACCGCCCTCTTTCTGGAGTGGACTCCGCCCAGTGACACAGGTGGTCGGAAGGATGTAAGCTATAATGTGTTCTGTTTCCGATGCGGGGCTGATGGTCAGGCCTGCGAGGCATGCAACAGCAACGTGCGCTTCATACCCAAACCCACGGGCCTCACTAGCACCTCTGTGGTGGTCCAAGACTTTGTGGCGCATGCCAATTACACATTCCAAATCGAGGCTCTGAATGGAGTGTCGGGTTTGGGCAGATCCGAGAGACAGCTTGCCAATATCACCGTCAGCACAGAGCAGGCTGGTGAGTAGAGATTTTTTAACACTGAACTGACTCGAACTGAACAGGGGATCGCTGATGTTCTAGACTTTTTTAAGTTGAAAGTTATGTTTGACGATATACTCATAAACAAGGTTCACATTACAGAAGAGTATAGGACTAAACGGACATCTGCATGTGATTCTGATTAATTAAAAATTATACATTCATAAAGAAAGTATTCATTAATTATAAAGTTATAGTTATAATCAGTATAGTATAGGGAAAAAATACTTACAAAATTAAATTAAATTAAATTCAGTTACATTAAATTAAAGTTTGGGATCAGTACAATTTTTTAAAGAAATTAATCATTTTAATCAGCAAGGATACATTAAATCAACCAACAGATACACTAAAACATTTCTAAAGTTATGAAATATTTCTATTTCAAGTAAATGCCATTCTTTTGAACATCCTATTCAGTTACCATTTTGTGTAACTGTGTATTAGTTTCAACAAAAATATGAAGCAGCATGATTGTTTTTAACATTGCTAATAATAAGAAATGTTTATTGAGCTGCAAATCAGAATATTAGAATAATTTCTGAAGGAACGTGTGACACTGAAGACTGGAATAATGGCTGCGATAATTCAATTCAAGTTTATTTGTATAGCGCTTTTTACAATACAAATCGTTACAAAGCAACTTTACAGAAAATTATGTTTCTACAATATTTAGTAGTAGCTTATAAGTGGTGACTGTCAGTTTGTGCATGTATGACAGGATTTTTAGAAAAATTAGTACAAGACGTAGTGAGCCAGACGATGAACATTATTAATATTATTAATAATTAATAATTATTATATGATGCAGTCACACTTGTAGCAAGATTTGTTAGTTCTGTTTGTTGATTCAGGGTTCTGTTTGTTGATTCAACTTCACAGCAGTAAATTAAATTGTAAGATATGGTAGTATTCAATTTGTAGATTTTATTTGATTAGAGGTGCAGTGTGTAGATTTTAGCGGCATCTCCCCTCCCTTTAGAGAAGCTACGGTGGCCGACACGGGCAAAGATTGGTCATTGGTAAAGACAGGAGAGAGCAATGAGATTTCTTTACAAAGGTAAATTAAGTTATTATATTTACATTATTTAATAAATTGATGCTATTGCGAATGCTAATGTACTTGTTCATCATTGTGTCAGTGTTTTATTTGCAAGAACAACAAAGTTACGAAACGCACTCAGTTGAGCAGTTTGTCCATTTAAGGCTACTCTAGAAACATGATGGCGACTTCCGTATAAGGGGACCGGCGGTGTATGTAGATATAAATTGCTCAATCTAAGGTAATAAAAACATAACGGCTCATTAAGTAAGGTCTTTATACACCTCTGAAAACACAGTTATGTATATTATATTGCATTTCTGTAAACAGATCATTGTAAATATTACACATTGCACCTTTAAATATTTTATAATATTACTTTTTTTTGCTGAATTTTTGAACAATTAAGTATAGCACTGGTGTAATAAAAAAATAAAATAAAAAAAAACTTACAGACCCCAAACTTTGGAACAGTAAACATATGCATTCTTATCTACTTGGTTATTATTGGTCCAATTTGTTGTTAATCTCAAACAGTCATTCCAATCTCTGCCTCCTGATGTTCTGAGCATTAGACCTGCTAGAACACTTTCCCAGTCTGTAAAAAAAAAAAAAAAAAACATACATTGGCACAAGGTATTCATAACTATTGCCATGCTAGCCAGACTCTCATCGTTCATCATGATAATGATGATAACTGCAAATTTCATTTCATCCTGGAGAGGCATTGTCTCAGCACATCAAATGCGGGATGTCTCCTGGCCTAAGCTCAGTTTCACACTAATAGAGACACACGGCTTTATCTAAAAGCCTGCTGTCTTCCTCTATCTGGCTGCTGTATCCGCAGATATGGCCAAACTTCATTATTAGAATCTGCCCAAGTCTCCACAGGACAGCTCTCTCGACTCTCAAGACTTATTCTCACATCGTTTTTATCAATTTCCCAGTGTGTGTGTCCATTTCCTGTTCTCTGACTGATGATTCTCTGCTCATTGGCTGGATTGTGCATCAGATTCATTGGTTTGTGTTTTGGTAAAGCAGAGCGATTCAACCATTTCCTTATCTTTGGTTATTGTTGCGATCGGAACCCTGAGAAACACAGGAGACGAGAGATCCAAACGCAGTGTGGGTTTATTTGGGTAATCCAACTCAGAATCCAACATGCAGGGGTCAAAACCAAAAATCCAAACAAACAAACAAACAAATAAACAGGAAAGGAATAGGAACAGGAGTAGAACCTAGAAACTCGGAATGCGAGGAAACTGGGTGACGGAAGGAAAGGACTCCATCCAGACAAACAGAAAAGGACTGGTTAATATAGGGAGGATAATGACTAACAAGTTAAGACACCTGAGTGCAATTAACAGGAGTGCAATTAATGTGATGACGGGACAAGGCTTTGTGGGAATTGTAGTGCCTACGGTGAGGTGCCTATGGGGAAGTGAGACCACTAGCGGAGACTCAGGGAAACAGAGACCAGACAGCGTGACAGTTATCCAGATGTCTCCTTTAAAGGAACAGTGTGAAGTACAATTTGTTGATTTTTTTGTCTGGAGAAGTGTGAGAGGTTAAAAGTCATATCTTGACCAGGTGGTCTTATACTCTGTTGGCAGGGTCATTTTATCCTTTGTAAAGACAGAGGCTCATCAGCATCAGTGTCATTGAGGAGGAAAGATTGATTGATATGATCAACCTGCCTCATGAGCTGTAATCACAGTGAAGAGCTTCACACCCATCCTTCAAGCCCTCAATCTACCACCTGTGGAGAGGGAAAGAGACAGAGCATAGGGAAGAAATTGAGCTGCACAGTGTATATATAGTATCTGAAAATATTCAGAGCACTTTTGTAGAGACTTAAATTCATTTTCAAAATATATGAATTGTATTGATTTAGAGCTGGGACTCCTAAATGGGCAAACATAATTAAAATTCTGTCATCATTTACTCACCGTCATAATGCGCCAAACCTGTATTACTTTCTTTCTTTTACATAACACAAGATATTTTGAAGAGATCTGAGTAGGCCTAGTCCGAGTCAAGACTGAGTCTAAATTATTTTTTTAGTCCAAAACTATGAAAATGTGGTCTTGGACCTGGTCTTGAGATGAACTTGAGAGACTATTCCTTTAAAATACTGTATTGACATAATTTATGATGATTATGTTGCATAGGTGATAAAATAATTATTGTTGATGTACAGAATCAAATAATTGAATATTTGCCAAACAATTACATGTAAATGTATAAGTGAATGAATGAATGCCTGCATGAATAAATATAAATAAATAAATAAAATACGGCTGACAACAGCTTAATATTGTATCATTTAAAACATAAAATGAGTTTGAGATCTAATTGGCAGCCCCCTTTTAAGAAACCTGATCTAGATAACAAAGTATCAAACTGAGTGTCATCTGCAAATAAAAGATACTGGACTTTTTCTTGCAGTTTTTGCAATTACCAAACCATCTTATCCATTAAAGGGCAGCTATTATGCAAAATCCACTTTTACATGGTGTTTGGACATAAATGTGTTTTGACAGTGTGTGAACACAATCATCTTACAATGATAAAAATCCACCCACTCCTCATTTTTGAATCCCCTTTAAACCAAGCCAGTCTCACTAGGCCTGCTGTTTTGATTCTCATGCAGTGTGATGTCACATTGCATAGGGCCGGGCCATGGGAGTTAATTGACAGCCCTGCATTGCTCCAGTTTCCACCCTCAGTGGTTACTCTGTCCTCCAATTTTCTCCGTCCTCGAGCAGCTGTAACGTCAACAATGTCTCATAAGCTATCCCGATGCGATGTTTGGATGTAAAACTGAACATAAGAGTCATGTCCTTATAGTGCTTAGCATTTTAACCGTATTTGTGTGCGTACATTAAGTATTTTTTTTAGCTGATCAGCGCCACACTTGTGAGATTAGTTTGCGCCATTTAAGCTTGAGATTTGTTTGGTAGTGTGGTCATGCAGCTTGGTCAGTTGACCCACGCTGATGACAGGTCAGCGCAGCGCGAGCTCTATAACATTGCACTGTTTCGTCCTACTTTCAGTGCATTTGGCTTTCCATATGTACAGTTGAACACCGGTTCTCTCGCTCTCTGTTATGTTGCTTCAACCAGCTGTTTATTGCTGTAGATATGCAATGCAGAGAGACATATACGTGACGCCGTCTTCTGGAGACAGGGCGGGAATATGCAGCTCATTTGCATTTAAAGCGATACACTCCAAAACAGCTCTTTTTTTTTTAAGACGTGCGTCAAAAAGGACATTTTCCAGCTGTTATAATAAATGATCTGATGGGTATTTGGGGCTGAAACTTCACAGACACATTCTGGGGACACCCAAGATCAATATTACATCTTGTAAAAAGGGGCATAATAGGTTCCCTTTAAAAAGGTAATTTTTAGAGGGATTTGTGAAGCCCTAGCAAATACGTAAGTCTCCTAGCAGAGCAACCACAGGTCTAGTTCATCAAATCAACAAGGAACACAGTCTACTAAATTCTACAACCAGAGAGTGTCCAATTTTTGTTTGCTTCAAAGTTATGAATGATCAATTATATATATATATATATGCATCTACACAATTGTAACCTCAATGCTTTAAATTATTTTACTGATTTTCTGTAGAGCTCAGTTGCCAAAGGTAAAACCCATAGCTCATTACAGTATAACATTTGCAGTACAGCAAATCTTCCTCTCCGGTGTCTATTTAGCTCCACATCAAATGTTAATAGAGGTCAGGTTGGGAGTTGTGACCGTGGGGCTGGGCTGGACTCTGTTGAGGAATCCCAAAAGGGTGATGATGGGGCAAGAGGCTAACAACCCTCAAGTTTCCCCACCCATACTAACTAGAACCAGTGCAGTATTAATGAGCAGAAAGTGCTGGAGAAGAGCAGAGGCTGTTGCCATGCAGACGGCTAAGCCAAAGCATCATGATTCAAGAGATCCAAACAAGCCTTAATGATGAACTCTCACTGCCACTCAGAGACGTTAATATTACATCAAAAATATCAGCTCTCAGCTCCTCACACGGTGACTGAAGCATGTTTAATAGATCTGAAACTTCTTTCTTCCCTCTGTGAACCCCTGCTAACCTGAAGCGGTGAGTGAAACACAACAACCTTGAGTTAATTTGCACAAGGAGTCAATGTGTTTCATATACCATTTAAAGCAACAGTGTGTAACTTCTTTTTTTTCTTTGATATGGGTCAAAGATGAGACATCCCATTATGACGTCTGCTTTACAATTAATTCACAAAAAAATTATTTTATGCACATGGAAAGCATATTCAATTCAAGTAAAACTTCTACTTTAATGTTTCAAATTACTTTGAAGAAAACAAAATGTCAAAAACAGGTAAAAAAATGTTCCATCATCATTCTGTTACAGTCTCTCAGACAAAGGTGAGGCAGACTTGGATAATCCACAAAGAAAAGGTCTTTATATAATAATTCACAAGCGAAACAGGCAAGGAAATAATAAGGGTAGTTGTAACATTCATACCATGAGACAATAACCGACAAAATACTGAACAGAAAGAAGACTTTAAGTAAGGCATCTGATAAGTGGAAAACAGGTGGAGGGAGTTAACGAATAATGACTAATGAGCAAATTAATCAAAAACCATAGAAACAAGTCACAGAAAACTAAACCAAATCAGATCATGACTATAACAGTTCACCCCCTCCCGGGACGGCACGTCCTTGTGCCGACGAAAAAAGTCCAACAGATGAGGGAGGGTGGGGTTCAAAAGGCAGGCGTGGGGCAGGCAATGGGAAGGCAATGGAGAGGGATTATAGTCCATAGTGGCAGGCTGGAGTGGATGGAGGGAGGAGCCAGGCAGGAGCCTGGAGCAGCAGGAGCCAGATGGAAATCCAGGGGCCAGCCAGGATAGTGGCTCACAGAGGAGTCGACAACAGGAGGAGCCATGGTGGAGGAGGGGCCGACAACACCAGGGGGCCAACTGACAGAGACGATGGATGAGGAGCCAAGGATGGAGCCGAGCAGACGGAGAGCCAGGGTGACACTGAGGATTTGGAGAGCCAGGGCGGAGCTGAAGGCTCGGGTGACCGAGGCGGATGCGGGGCTTAGGAAGTCCAGGGCAGAGCGACCGTGGATAGAGGTGGAACTAGAGGAAAGGAGGAGCCTGAAAGAGCCAGAGGTACGGAGTGACAGTCGAAGCCAGCAGAGTGGAGTCCCGAGGCAACAGATGGTCAACGACTGACCAAGGTGGAGCTGGAGGGATAAGGGAGCCTGGTGGAGCTGGTTGGGATGACGAGCCACAGTGGAGATGAGTAGTGGAGATCTCTTTGCTCTGTGCAGCAGGATGAACGTTGGCTGGTCTCTGGTTCGGGAGTGGGGCTGGAGATATCCTCCTCAGTGGGGCAGATGGTGAATGGTGATCCATTAATCTCCAGCACCCACTCCATGAAAGAGGCAAAACCTCCTTGGGACCGTTCGCTGAAAGGCGTGCGTTACATCGCTCATTCAGGCTGGTGACGTAGAATACACAGAGTGAGCTGTCCAGGAAGTGGGTAAGGCATGCCAGATCTAAAAAGTCCCTGGTATGGTCCTCCAGTGAACAGTCTTGTTGCTCCAGACAAAGGAGTTGTGCGGCAGGTATAGCCTTTCTGGAAGCAAAACAAAAAGGAAAGAAAAATGCAGCTATATTAAATACTTTGTTGGTCGGTTATTTTGTTACAGTCTCTCAGAGGAAGGCAAGGATAATCCACAAAGAAAGGGTCTTTAATATAATAATCCACAAGCGAACAGGCAAGGAAATAACTCAGGGTAGTTGTAACGTTCATAGCACGAAACAATAACGGACAAAATACTGAACAGAAAGAAGACTTTAAGTCATCTGATAAGTGGAAAACAGGTGTAGGGAGTTAACTAATACTGACTATGGCTGGAGAAAGGTAATCACAGAAAACTAAAACTGATCATGACCATAACACATTCAGCATAACATAGTTTCTCTCCAGGAACTCGAGCTGCGTCGAACACTTTGGGGAAACGCCTTTGGCAAGATCAACTCTGAATATCGTGCTGCGTATGATTTCACGTGCGCTTCAATCCCGGAGGGCTCTCTTCGAGAAGTGAGCCTTCGCCAGTGTTCCTCGAGATACCGGTCCTGCTTTCGACGAGGCGGAGCGGTGCCGGCATTCGTTGGGTTCGCAGATCGATCTGATGGAGGGAATGGAGATAGGCACGTCCTTATCTCCTACCTTACCCATCAGATCTGCCCGTTTCCTAGGTTCGGAAGCCCGAGCTTCGGTTCTTCCCCCCGAGCATCGGGCTTGACGCTCTGCCTTTCTTTCTCCGAGGAGATTGACACGGAGGGTGTCGGAGAGCTTGTAGTTGCACATACATAAAGTTGCATAAGCACCAGTATACAACAAACAGTGTTAGGCCTAACATTATACGGGCTGCGTTAATGAGCAGCTATTAAATCTCCGAGGGGATTAATATTGTTTGTGTGACTAAGCTATTCGCGTGCTGTCGAGGCAACGCGTGTATTACATCATTTTCAGTTTTGATGTGAATTTTTCCATACCCGACAGCTTGTCTGGTTGTTTAAACTCCATTTAATAAGGAGGAGTTAGTTCTATCACTTCAATGTGTACTTTATCACAATCTAGACCGTGTTTACTTGTCTGATTGTTTGATTACATCAAATTCTGAGAAATTTAATGACTTTGAGAAGTCAATATATCACTTAAATGTGTACTTGATCACAATCTAGACCGTGTTTACTTGTCTGATTGTTGGATTGTATTAGATTCTGAGGAATCTAATGACCATTATCTAACTTCAAGAAGTTCAATATCTCACTTCAATGTGTATTGTATCACAATCCAGACCGTGTTTACTTGTCTGATTGTTTGATTGCATTAAATTCTGAGGAATATAATGACAGTTATTTAACTTGTGAAGTTATATGTACTGGAGGGACTGCTGGGCGGGAGAAGCCCCCTCCGTGTACAAACAGAGCGTGGCTGCCCGTGTTCCCCGCTTCGGGACCAGAGGCTGAAGCAACGTTCTTGGCCAGCGACTTCTCAACCTAATCGGAATCCGATGGAGCCGTACTTCAGGCTGGGAGGTCTACGGCCAAGAAGTCATGAAGCATTTCGGTCACGACTACAGAGGGCGGCCCCTACTGGAGTAGAGCGGTGTCCACCTCATTACACTGTGCCGTCTCACCCTCGGGAGGTGGGTCTGCCAACCCTTCCAGAGTTTCAGATCCGAGGACTGGTTTGTCACAATAGATCGCAGAGACGCATACCTCCATATATCCATCCTTCCACAACACAGGAAGTTTCTGAGGTTCACTTTCGGGGGCAAAGCCTACCTATATCGAGTACTTCCCTTCGGCCTTGCACTCTCACCTCAGACGTTCACGAAATGTGTAGATGCGGCTTTGGTTCCCCTCCATATAAAGGCCATTCGCATTCGGAACTATATCGACGATTGGTTGATTTTAGCTCAATCAGAGCAAATGGCGGTTCGACATCGAGATGTCGTTCTCTCACATATGGGGGAGCTGGGTTTGAGACTGATTGCCAAGAAGATTGTACTTTCTCCAGTTCAGAGAACCACCTATCTAGGCGTAGTGTGGGATTCGACCACGATGCAGGCACGTTTGTCTCCTGCTCAGATCGAGTCAATCCTTACCTCAGTCAAGAGAGTCAGAGAAGGCCAGTCACTCACTGTCAAGCAGTTTCAGAGACTGTTAGGGCTTATGGCAGCTGCGTCCAACGTGATACCTTTTGGCCTCCTGCACATGAGACCCCTACAGTGGTGGCTCAAGACCAAGGGATTTTCCCTGAGGGGGAATCCATTACGAACTATCAAGGTCACGCGGCGATGCCTTCATGCCTTAGACATATGGAAGATACCTTGGTTCTTGAATCAGGGCCCGGTGATGGGAGCTTTTGGTCGCTGTGTAACGCTAGCGACAGACGCGTCCCTCACCGGTTGGGTTGCGGTCATGAGTGGCCACCCTGCCCGCGATGTCTGTGGAGCGGTCGCCATCTGACATGGCATACCAGTTGTCTAGAGACGCTAGCTGTGCATCAAGCATTGAAATATTTTCTCCCAGACCTGAGAGGTCACCATGTGTTGGTGCGCACCAACAACACATTGGCGATCTCTTATATCAGTCACCAGAGAGATCTGCATTCGCGCCCCTTGTACAAGCTGGCACACCAGATCCTTCTGTGGTCCCAGGACAAACTCCTCTCGTTCAGAGCAGTGTATATTCCTGGGAGATTGACTGTGGGAGCAGACATACTGTCAAGACAGGGGCCGAGGCCTGGGGGGGCTTCACACCGAGGTGGTGAAGTAGATATGGAGAGTTTTTGGACCTCTCTGCGACTCAAGAGATATCGCAATGTCCCCTCTGTTTCTCTCTAGTTCATCCAGCTCCTCTGGGACTGGACCCTATGGTACAGACCAAGCTGAGGCTTCGTCTATACGCCTTTCCCCCTATCGCTCTGCTCCCGGGAGTTCTGGCGAGAGTACGCCGGGATGGGGTCCGTTTTCTATTAGTAGCCCCGTTCTGGCCGGGCCCAGTATGGCTTGCAGATCTGATCTCTCTCCTCGACGGCTCTCCATGGGAGAGTCCGATCAGGACAGATCTATTCTCACAGGCGCAGGGCAAAATAATTCACCCTCGCCCGGAGTTGTGGAAGTTGTGGATGTGGCCCCTGAGGGGGCACAGTTCATAGCTTCCGGTCTCTCAACCGAGGTTGTTGAGACCCCCCTCCAATCCAGAGCCTCCTCTACGAGGAAACTTGTATGCCCTGAGGTGGAAGCTCTTCACCTCATGGTGCAGAGACCGCCAGCTTAACCCTGTTAACTGCCCAGTTGGTACAGTTCTTGAGTTTCTCCAAGCTAGGCACTCTGCTGGGTTAACTCACTCCCCCTTAAAGGTGTACGTGGCGGCCATAGCTGCTTACCATGTCCCTTTCAATGGTCAGTCAGTGGGAAGACAGCCCCTAGTTAGATGTTTCCTCCACGGTGCGCTGAGGCTGAGACCTCCAGTACGGTCCTGTTTTCACCCCTGGGACTTGGTTGTGGTGTTAGAGGCTGTTTGTAAAGCTCCATTTGAGCTGATTCATGATATCGCATATAGACATTTGACCCTTAAGACTGCCCTATTACAGGCTATTACTTCTCTAAAGACAGTTGGAGACCTTCAGGCCCTCTCGGTGGCCCCTACCTACTTAGACTTTGCCCCTGGTATGGCCAAAGCATTTTTATAAATCAGACCAATTGCTTGTTTGCTACGGTCTTCCTAAAAAGGGTTTTCCTGCCTCTAAGCAGACCCTAAGTCATTGGATAGTCGAGGCTATCAACGTCTCCTATGAGTCCTCTGGTCTTCCCCTTCCTTTGTGAGCCAAGGCTCACTCCACTCGGGGGAATGGCTGCCTCTAAGACCTTCTTAGTAGGTGTGTCCCTCTTGGACATCTGCAACGCTGCGGTATGGTCCACGCCCTCTACATTTGCCAGATTCTACAATCTCGATATGCGAGCCGCTCCTGGCTCTTCTGTCCTCTTGCCTTAGCTGTGCTCTTCGGATACACACTAGGCAGGGGCTTGGAAGTCTGGCAGCGTTGGGACATCGTTCCCCAAAGCGTTCGACGCAGCTCGAGGTCCTGAAGAGGAACTCCTCTAGGTTACGAATGTAACCCTAATTCCTCGAAGGAACGAGATGCTGCTTCGCATAGCCATACTCCCGGCACCCCTGCCAGCGCTTGCTTCCCTACTCGAAGCTGAAGTCAGCTGCGTGGCATGTGCCTTTATAGCTTCCTGGTCGCTACGTCACCCCGCCCGTGACGTCTCGCCCTTCCATTGAACAGAATGCACATCATATTCAGAGTTGATCTTGCCAAAGGCGTTTCCTCAAAGCGTTCGACGCAGCGTCTTGTTCCTTCGAGGAACTAGGGTTACATACGTAACCTAGAGGCGTTATTCTTACCTGTACTTATATATATAAAAAAAAAAGATTATACAATTTTTTTATAGATTTTGAATGATTAAAACCTTGACAAATGGAAAAATCTAGTGTGTTAAGGGTAGTGGCAAAGATTTGTAAATATGTAAAATTACAATTAATTAGTTTTGGGGGGGATGCACTGTGAGTCTTTTAATGACGTCCAGTGATTTCTAATTGTTATATAAACTATTGTTACACTGAACAACATTTTAGTGAATGTTTTCTGTAAATCATTGTAAAAAATATATTTATTTATTTATAAATGAAAAGTTTAGGTGCAAAGGCCTCTAAGTGCCATCCAAAACTTTCTTCTAAAATGAGCATTTTCATTAGACTCCTAAGTTCAGTAAGGTTAATCTATAGGTCCTTTTCTATTCTATTTAAGTGAAATAACTAAACATAAATATAAATATATATGTATATATATATAATAAAACCAATTTCAGACGCACTTAGAGGCTTTTGCATCTGAATTCTTCATAAGTATTTAATTTTTTTTATTTTTAAGAAGCCTGTTTGAAAGGCCTTTTTTTTTTGTGCAATTATGTTTGGTCTTACTAATGGTAGCGAAAATAAAACACTGCAACTTTAAATGAGCTCAGCCAATACAGGCTTTAAGCTTACAGTATGATGCAACTGTACAGTAATGTGAAATGCGTTAAGCTCTTTTGTGGAGTTTTCAATGCATTTTTTGGTCAACACAAAGTGCAGTCATTCACTGTAAACATAAAGCGTTATTGGGGCTGGCAGGTGTTTTTTGACCCAGACGTGTCTTTAAGGAGAAGCCCACAGCCAGAGTGAGTTACAGCACAAAATACTGTCAGACTGAAATCTTGTGTGAGAAATACTAGTGGAGAACTCAAAGTGCTACAGACATTAATGCTGAACACGGTTTCTGTGCTGCCCTTGCTTTTGGATTGGTGGGTGGATGGCATGTTTTAGATATGTGTGTTTGAGGCTTTCCTGGAGAGTGGATGAGTTTGTGTGAGACATATGAAATGTAAATGTTCTCTCCAGGGGCTGAGTGGCTACATGTTGTGCAGTTCCGAACTCTGAATTCTATATTTATTTATTATTTTTATTCTTTGGATAGAGTTGTCAAAAGCAAGGTGTCAGAATGTTTGTGGGCTTGCATAATGTCAGAGGAACTCTCAATAACATAGCAGGCACACACACACATGCTTGGACACACTGATATATGCATGCATATCCATGTGTACCTGCACACTATGCTGACACATTGGCAGGCCGACAAGACAAGCACGCACACACATTTTCCCCGAGTCCTCCGGCGTTTATACATGTTCGCTCACAACCATTTCTGCCAGCAGTGCTGGTTTTTAACAGGTTCATTCTCTGAAACAGCTTACCAATGCTGCCACTGGCTTATTTAGGTGCTAATGTTTTGTTTTCCCACAGTGTAGTTACGTAATCTTTTTCCCACACCAAAAAACAAAACAAAAAAAAACTAACAAACAAAAAAAACTTAAATCAGCCTAGCTATTCTGATTTAAGCTGGTCTTGCAGCCTGACCCATCTGGGAAATCAAGCAAGATTTTTTTTTCCCTAACAGGGATTCTGAAACTATAATTATATAAAAACAATTTCCACATAGTTGCAATGATTACTTTAACAATAAAACTGTGATGAAGTGGTATTATTCAACCCTCTCATATAGAAATGTAAATAAGGACATGTATTGCCCTATATCAAGAGTAATATTTTTGAGCATGTTATCTATATAGGCGATTTGAAATTTTCACACATGTACGTTCTCTAGGTAGATTAATATATTCCTATAAAATCCCAAAAGTAAAATTTGTATGCATCAATCAAATCTGTGATGATTTTTTTTTAGCTTTTGTTATATGTAGCAACCATATGCCAACAACATATACAGTATATATATATATATATATATATATAGATCAAAGATTTATTATACAATTGTATTATTTTTTTCCCCAAAATGCAATAAATCCATGATACTTTTTTTTCTCAGAATGCAATAAATCCATTGAATCAATATGAAAGTTATTTTTCATAATGAAACTGATGAAAATACACAACACAGTAGGTTGATCCACATATGACAGCCTCTGAACTTGGTCAATACTAATCTTATATACAGGCACTGGACTAAAAATACATTTATCAGTCATCGCTCCCAGAATGAATCCATCAGGTCATCTTGTTAATGCTATAAATTATTAATTAATTAAAGCAATAAAATAAAATTTCATTATGAACAAGAACATGAACAACAATCTCACATTAGACCACAGAAAAATGACCACCAAACCACCAAAATGACATTTCCCTAACATTTAACTTCCAAAAGGTCATTCATATTTGCTATGTTACATTCATTTAGTTGACTAGTGCTTTGTGCTGCATTAACAAAAACATAAATGGCATTAATAAAAACACTAACACTGACAAGCTACGCAATATCGCGTTCATAATCGAATGCGATTCATCTAATGAGCACGATATAGTGTAGCTTGTCGGTGATCTACAGCTCTGTGTATTAAATACATCTGAATAATTTCCACCTAAAAGCACTTGATGGAGATTTACCGGTATTATTAATCACAGAACCAACTTTACTGACAAGATGCGCATGACAGTCACATGCGATTTATCTTGCAGCCCTTGTTTGTTGATCACAAAGTACTAAGTAAATGAGGAAAACATGACCTAATAACTCTGCGAATATTAAAAATAAAAATTAAATTTCAATACCGACCAGATACAACACTGATTTGGGTGGAAACTTTTTATTTTTTTAATGGCGTTAATTGTTGAACTTACAAAATGAACTTAAATGATCTTGGCAAATATATATATATATATATATATATATATATATATTTTTTTTTTTTTTTTTTTTTTTTTGTTGTTGTTGTTGTTGTTGTTTTATTTATTTTTTATATACTTTATCTTTTATAGTTACTTATATAGTATCAACATATATTGACAGGTTTTTGAATGGATATACATGTATGACATATACTGTATGTCCAAAAAATGTATTATGCATACATAGATACTGTACAGGCTAGATACTGTATGTTAATATATAAAGCTCCAATTTCTTATAGGCTCCATGTGTGTTGTATCTCATATAAGAATATATTATATAGAGAGAAATTGCTTATGCTACTTATATTACATTTGTATATAAACCATTATCACAAATGTTCTTCAAGCTTCTTACAGTGGGTACTGAAAATATTCAGACCACCTTAAATTTTTCACTCTTTGTTATATTGTGGCCATTTGCTAAATTAAAATTAAGTTATTTTTTTTTATGTACACACAGCACCCCATATTGACAGAAAAACACAGAATTGTTGACATTTTTGAGAATCATGAGGTCAAAGGAACTGCCTGAAGAGCTCAGAGAATTGTGGCAAGGCACAGATCTGGCCAAGGTTACAAAAAAAAAAAAAAAAAATCTGCTGCACTTAAGGTTCCTAAGAGCACAGTGGCCTCCATAATCCTTAAATGGAAGACGTTTGGGACGACCAGAACCCTTCCTAGAGCTGGCCGTCCGGCCAAACTGAGATATCAGGGGAGAAGAGCCTTGGTGAGAGAGGTAAAGAAGAACCCAAAGATCACTGTGGCAGAGCTCCAGAGATGCAGTCGGGAAGTGGGAGAAAGTTGTAGAAAGTCAACCATCACGGCAGCCCTTCAACAGCCAGGGCTTTATGGCAGAGTGGCCTGACGGAAGCCTCTCCTCAGTGCAAGACACATGAAAGCCCCCATGGAGTTTGCTAAAAAACACCTGAAGGATTCTCTGGTCTGATGAAACCAAGATAGAACTTTTTGGCCTTAATTCTAAGCGGTATGTGTGGAGAAAACCAGGCATTGCTCATCACCTGTCCAATACAGTCCCAGCAGTGAAGCATGGTGGTGGCAGCATCATACTGTGGGGGTGTTTTTCAGCTGCAGGGACAGGACGACTGGTTGCAATCAAGGGAAAGATGAATGTGGCCAAGTACAGGGATATCCTGAATGAAAACCTTCTCCAGAGTTCTCAGGACCTCAGACTGGGCAGAAGGTTCATCTTCTAACAAGACAATGACCCTAAGCACACAGCTAAAATAACGAAGGATTGGCTTCACAAAGTCTGTGACTGTTCTTGAATGGCCCAGCCAGACTTAAACCCAATTGAGCATCTCTGGAGAGACCTGAAAATGGCTGTCCACCAACGTTTACAATCCAACCTGACAGAACTGGAGAGGATCTGCAAGGAGGAATGGCAGAAGTTCCCCAAATCCAGGTGTGAAAAACTTGTTGCTTCTTTCCCAAAAAGACTCATGGCTGTATTAGATCAAAAGGTTGCTTCTACTAAATACTGAGCAAAGGGTCTTTTTTTTCTTTTTTAACAAATGTGCAACAATGTCAACAATTCTGTGTTTTCTATCAATATGGGGTGCTGTGTGTACATTAATGAGGAACAAAATGAACTTAAATGATCTTGGCAAGTGGTTGCAATATAACAAATAGTGAAAAAATTAAGGGGGTCTGAATACTTTCAGTACCCACTGTAAATGATCTGTTTTAAAAAAAAAACAGTATGACTGTTTATATATTGTGTTTTTTTATTATTAATTTATATATATATATATAGTAAATATATTACATATTTATTATTATTATTATTATTATTATTGTTATTATTATTATTATTATTATGTTAACATGCTTGACCTACAGTAGCAATATTTTCTTGTTCTGTCAGCTTTAGTTGTTTTAGCAATGAACTGAACGGTTATATTGGTTTGGCCCTATCCATGATAAACCAGCATGAAAAATCATGGTGATTTACCCCCAGATTTTCCATGTAGGGACTTTTGCCATGGTTGAAATTAAATCTAATCAAATCACAGCAATAGTTCTGTAAAATAAATTATATTTAAAAAATTGTAAATATAAGGAATTATATTTCTGCTGCCTTTGTATGATTGTCTATCCATATCTATAGCCTCATTTTCTGTCATCTGTCTATACTGATCTGTAGAATTTCAGACCAAATCAATTCCAGGCGGCGTCTGTTATTTTGATGAAAGTCCCACTCTCAGATGCTCTGGTATGAAAATGTCCGTTGCACTGAAATATAGAGGTTATTCAATAAAATGCTTTCTCATAAAGAAAAACGTGTAAAAAATATATAAAAAAATCTTACATTATTCAAGCTTCGTACATCACCAATAAGAGCCACACTAATAAAATGGCAATCTAAGATATTAAACTAGCTGGCCAAATCTCATTTTAAAAATTACTCAGCCAGCCATAATCTACTTTAGCGATGAGCCTGCGCATGGTAAAAAATGACAAATAATGCTCTATGATATTGTAATTCCTATACACACACCATTCCAAACGTACACAACTTCAATAAAGAAAAAGGAAAATAAATATCTAAACTGAAACTTATTTCATTTTGCATGCAGGCAATTGACAGCAAACTCACATAAGTTAAGCTTCTTTATTTAGATCCATAGTCACAAGCGCTCCTCATTCAGACAATCTGGCACCTGAGTACTGACCGAAGAACCTAATGCCTGAGCCGTTTGTCATTTATTTAACATTACATCCCAGTGTGTTTTGGGGGCTTTTAGCTGCTGTGGCCTCGGCGGAGCCTTTCATTGTCAGTTTTTGACAGAGCTGGGAGGCTCGGAGCACCTCAGATCAATAGTATAGGGAAAGATAAGTGACAGCCCCTGTGTGTGTGTGTGTGTGTGTGAGAGAGAGAGAGCGAGAGAGAGCGAGAGAGAGAGAGAGAGAGAGAGAGAGAGAGAGAGTGTGTGTTATACCAGTTTCATAATTTATAAAAAAAAAAATAGTGTTGGGAAATATGGAAAAATAATAATAATAAATAAATAAATACAAATTCAGTTTTTCAGAGCATTTTGCCAATTCGAGAGAAATTTTTCATTTAAAAATGTAACTACAGCATAATTCAAGACACCTTCTCTTTATTAAAAACTTGCAAAACCATCTAGTAAATAAAGATCTGTTCCAAGTGCACCAAACATGCAGGCCCATAGCCAACTATGAGGTAACTGGACCTCTGTAAATTTTTCATGTACAAAAATACAATTTCTTCTCTGAATGACTAATTTGTTGTTTAAGTGCCGGCTATGCAGTGCTGCCAGATTTTGAAAACTAAATAACAATATAAAACAAATTTATTTTAAATCTTTGCAGATAAGATAATATAAAGATATTGCTGACACTAAACTGTAACTTTCTGAAGTGTCAAATTAAGTGGAAAAGACAAAAGAAAAATTCTTATAATCACTGGATCTGGCAACACGCTGCGCCTTCCGCCCTCACTCACAACTCTCTGAAGTCTTGTCACTCTGCCAGCATCTTGCAGCGATCATTTTCATACCACAGATGCTAAACATTCTTGCAAACTGTCTAAACCGAATTATAAATGTCATGCAGACATTCATATGAGGAGTTTTAAACTAATCAAAAAAGCCCATGGTCAGGTTATTGCTGACAGGATAGCACATTATGCAAGCCAGAAGTGAAAAATGCAAAAAATATCATGCTATTATCCATCAGAAACATTATCAATGATGTCAAAAACAGTATCATTTAACATTAGTACATAGATCTAGAACAAGTAGGTTACAGAATTAAATGAAATAGCAAAAACCTGCCATGAAAAGATTTATGCTATTTTATTCAGTAGTTTTTGTTAATTATTGATATTCACTCATCAGATAATTTTTCAGCAATGGTCTGGTTCTGCTCATATGGAAAAAAATCTAAAATAACCGAACATTTTGCCAAGGTGGCGATCAAATCAATAATGTGCGATTTGTTTTGTCTAGACCCAAGAATTCCCATGATATATGACACTTGAGTGGCAACAAGCGCTTTAGGAGTTATGATCGATATCAGCACCTCCCATCAGGCCAGTCGAGGCAAGCCTTGGTGTTGTTGTAGACTTAAGGTCTCTATGTTTTACGGTTTAGTTTGGCAGATCACTTTTATGTCAGAATGGTAATCTTTGAAAATCTTAAGAATTACAATAAGGTTCAGCGCAATGCTCTTGAACCCCTAAAAATCATTGAAATAATACATTTACATTCAAGAGTGTTTCTTGAATGTATCTGGGGCCAAAATGTCCATAGACCTTACTGAGCCGAGCAGGGGCGAAGACACACGCTGACACTTCACTGTCCCCCAGGGATAGACAGAGAGATTGAGAGATACAAGGAAAAAGGGAAAGGGGAAAGACTAGGTTGACTGTCTCAATTTTGACAGACTGTGCGCCAGAGAACGCAAAGAGAGACATCCAGACTTCTGACCCCCACGGCAGCCCTCAAAGCACTCGAGACTGAGCAGAGCTTTCTTATTCCCCTGAAGGGCATTTTAATGGAGAGTTAACTGCACTGTGTCTTTGCAAGTTGAGTGGCAGGCTGACGGTGATTGCACACATATTGTTTGAATGCTGGAATGCTAATGTATATGTGCTGGGCATCGTCAATGAATCGGAGAACAAAGATGCAAGCAATTTTGGTGCCATCTGTCTTTCTCTCTCTTTTTTTTCTCTCGCTCTCTCTCTCTTCCTCAAACTTTCAGTTTTTGTTTTCAGTTGTGAATTTAAGAGGATGATGGATGAATTGCAATTCTTGTACAATTTCTGTCAACAACACAGACCATAAGAGTGAAACGGCAATCACCTGTTTAAACTAATGATGATTTATTTGCTAGCCCACTGATATCGCTGGCAAAATGGCATATTAATATGCAATTATGGACTTAATAAGCTCAGATTAGTCCTGTCAGACTGCTCTGTCAAAATGTGAAAGCGGCCTGCTCAGTTTGTGCCTATTCAGATGTTTCTGTATTTCAGTGTGATTTCCCATGAGCAGGCCCACACGAAACTGCACTGACAGCTGCACCCATTTCTGCAAAACTAACGCCTGTCATTCATGAAATTCGGCAAGCTTTCTGCAATACAGTTAACTTTAGTTAAATGCAAATTAATTGAATTCATTTCTGTCATTTCTGTCGAAACTTGTTCAGTATGTTATCGTATTTGTAATTGCACATTAGTAATGACAAATATAGTACTATTAGTACCAGTAAACAGAATTCATGTGACTTTTACGTCACTAAATCAACATTCATAACAATTCTGCACTGATGGGAGTCACTCCAGAGATATACTAGTAGCTCTTTGGTCATTCGGTTAATATGGTAGATAGCTTCTAAAAAAGTCAGAGTATGCATCTCTATTCAAACAAAACTTAAAGAAAAATGTAAATAAATAAAAAAGTGATCATTTTAGTCTCAAATCTGAAACTGACCATGTTTTAAAAAATAATAATGTGAACAAAAAATATGAGACTGTAAATATGAATTAAGCATTAATTCTTGCTGTGTTAACATACCCTTAGTGTCATGGGTTGATTTCTTTATTAAATTAAAAAAAGCAATAAACACCAGAGCGAAACAAAACAGAATAGTGTAGGACTGACAAATAATTCAGGAAACCAAGGGCTATATGTACTCAGGGGGAACACATGCTGAGTGATAATCACAAGAATCCAAGTGAAATTATTTATTGGTAGAAAAACATAAAGAGAGAACGCAAGTAAAATCCATTTTCAAAATAATAGTCCTAGATACAACTGAACGCAAAAACAATAAATACTCAAGTCAACAAATCAAAATGAATGCACTTATTTAGATCACAACAAAATATAACAAAAAGGACACTACTTTTTCAGAAGGGCATTATTAGGCATTTACTAATGTTAATAAATTGAATCTTATGTTAAAGCTTTACCAATTAATAATGCTTAAAGCCATTGTACTATCAGCTCAATTTAACAATTTAACAGATTTTCCAGCAAAATTGCCTTGCAAAATTGACATGTGCTGAAGGAAAGCTATTTTTGGTTTTAGTTGTGTGAGGTATTTTCATTAATGGTCTTGGAGGACTAAGACTTGCCAGCAGAATACAGAACACGTCTGTGTTTTCTAGTCGGTAAACACTGATCTTTCCACTGGAGGTTTTCACTGGTTGTTTGGACTCTTCTTTTCTTATTATTGTACGTTGCAATGACATTTCAATCCTCACAGGCTAAAGAAATGCTACCTGGATAATACACAGGTTATTCATTTTTGTTTGCTTCTTCTGTAGTTTACGGTAACCCTGCATCTGTTACAGTAATGTAGCGTACACTGTTTTTCAAGTCATTATTTTCTTCCCTCAGTTCACTTAAAACGGCATTCTAAGCTTTTTTCTCTTTGTTCTCTAGACATCTAGCTTTGTGAACGTATTTACACTTGTGCAATTTTCTTTTAATCTTCATTGTTTTGTCTTTACCCAGAATAGAGAGAAAGGGGAATTAGAGAGCCTATTTGTGTTATTTTTACCACCTCCTTCCTTCTCTCTCTCTCTCTCTCTCTCTTTCTCTCTCTTACTCTCTTTCTCTCAGTGTCTCTCTGATTTTATTTATTTATTTAGCTATTTATTTTTCCTGGCAGCGGGAACAGCTCAAAGTGAAAAATTATGCAATGTACAAATTTTTCCCTTGAGGCCAGGTGTTGGCACATAATGGCCCATATAGGTGCAGTAATTAAGATCTGGTTGGACAGGGGAGGGGAAGAGAATATCATCTATTTTTTCCACACTCCAAGACAAATCTGTTACTGGAAACTAACAATTATTCCTATGACTATCTATCTACCTCTTTTTTCCCTTTTTTTACTTTCTCACTCACTTCCAGTCTCTCTTGTGCTTTTCATCGTATTTTTGCTTGTTACAGCTGGCTTAGAAGCTGAATTTAACTGATGTTTTGATTGGCTCTTCAGTTTTCAAGCACATTGTTTTTCACACAACTGCTGCAGTGTCTCAGTTTCGTCCGAGTCATACTGACGTATTATGAGAAATGTACAGATTTTGCATTTCTACTGAAATACATCACTGGCAGTAAGCGTGACGAGACAGAGGTGCAGCTTGTTAATTACCTTTGAACTACAAAAGTGTAAATTAGTATTGATTATGATGACCCGACTGCCTTTCAGCTCAAACTTCTCATGTTCAGTGCATTAATGCATCACTATGTTTACATAAAAAACAGTTTAATTGAAACAAATGCTGACTGGCCCATATATAGACTCTCAAATCATACAAACACAGACTCGTATTCTTCCCTTACACACTCAATAAACACCGACCCATGCATCCACACACACACAGTCATAAAAGAAGGAATAAGCATCTGCACATCTCCCATGTGTTTGCAATTACATGTATCGGCCTGCACTCATCCCGAGTTCTGTCATATCGACTGCGTATTTACTGCAGCTGCTTCATTCTCCAGTTAATTGCTGCTGTTTATGAGCCTCTGAGAGACTCACATGTGTATCTGGGGGTGGATGATTTTTGAGTGTGTTTAGACAAATACTCGAATGTCTCTCATTATTCATCTCTGAATCTGAATTGGAGTTGTTTTCATTGCTGAGAACAAATCAGACGTGGCCTTGTCAAACTTTGTGTCGGATCTTCCCTCTCTCCTCAGAGCACCTGGTAAACTCATTCACTGCCAGACAAATAAAACCTCAGCTGCTGTAAACACACATTTCACATGGTTAAACTCTGTTTTACACTGTAAAACTTGATGAAAATTTGCTGACAATGTACTGAGGCCACTTAGGCAGTCTAAGATGTAGACACATCTGTTTCTTCTTCGAGAAATTTTGAATAACATCTTTTGCTCACCAATGGATCAACTGCAGTGAATGGGTGCCGTCAGAATGAGAGTACAAACATCTGATAAAAACATCACAATAATCCACTTGACGTCAGTCCACATGTTTGGGAGAAACAAATCCATCATTAAGATTTTGTTTTTAGTTAAAATGAGTCCTTTATCCATAACATTGCTTCCTCCAGTGAGAAATTGCTTTCTCCACTGTGAATATATATTTGCTGATAAAACCCACAAATGCTCTCAATAAGTGGTTCAGGTGATCTGCTGACTGTGCACATTAGGGTAATAGGCTACTTTAGGCTTTAATTGCTCTGACGGTAGTAAAATTTCTTATTATGGAATTTGCATGATTAATTAGTTCCATTTTTTATTCCATTATATGTGTTAAAATTGCTGGATTCAATTAATTAATTGGATTAAACCTATATGCACTAACTGCTATGCCGCAGCTCCACCTACTTATTTCTAATGCTCAGCTGTGGTGAGCTCAGGTTTAGCACTTTCAGATGAGTGTGTTCACTTATTGTAACAGGACTACTTGAGATACACTTAGAGGAGAAGATTATAGGAGCTATAGGGAAGCATTTTCTTTTTAATCTTGTATATAATTCTAGGACGGGGCGGGGGTGAGTGAAATCTGTCAAGCCATAGGAAATAGAAGGAAAAATGTGCATTATAGAAGCTCTCCTTTTCCCTTGCTTCCTCTCATGCATATGAGAAATCTTTTGAAATCACAGAGAAATGTAGATGCAAGGACCGTTTCTATTTGCATGTCCCCTCCACAGCCAAATCGATAAAACAAGAACTTAGGTTGTGTGTTTAGCATGTGTGCTCACAAGCATGTCAATTTTTGTATGTGCCACATTTCCTTTGGCAATCATTTTGGTAAACTGTCTATGAGAGAATGTGATGTTAAAAAAATAAATAAAACAAGCCTGCGAAAACAAGCAACATCCAATTATCCTTAATCTGGCTTTGGTGATTGCTTGACTAGAGTGGTATGATTGCTGATTGTGTGGGAAACTCATCGTTTAGGCATTGTGCATCCTCAATAAAGAGTCTGGAATGATTCAGGGGTGAAAGTCAATGGAAGATCCCCTTAAGCAGAGCAGGACAGCTAATTAAAATAAAAATGCTGGTCAGCTCTACATAATGACTGTACATTAACCGCCTTATTTTTATCTTTGTTTTGAATGTATATGTGTGAATGTGTTCGAGTTAGCAGTTTCTCCTTTTGGTTTCTTCTTGCGTGATCTTTGGTGCTTCAGGATAATTACCAACTAAGACTTGTTATGACAATTCAGTATACTGCACAGGCGGATGAACAATTCTGTTTACAATGTGGTTTGAGGAAACAAATAAAATGCTCATGTTTTTCTCAGTAATGGCATCAGAACATTGTGAGCACTTCAGAATCATGACCTAGCCCTAAGCTTGAAAGGTGCAGACATATTGAAATCTAGTTTGATTTACTGTTTTCTAATTAAAAGTCACAAAATAACCCAACAGTAAACCACATTACATAAACTGAAAGTGATTATGTTGAAAAACAAAATGTAATAATGTGGGGGGGGGGTCTTATTGCATATAAAACCAATCAAAAAGAGGCATTATAAATCAGTCTGATTAATTATTTCTTGAACTGAATACTTTAGAATGGTTACTGAATTAACATCCACTTACTGAAATAAAAAATGGTTGGTAATGTTTATTTATTTTTTGCATATACATTAATACATTTCTTATATATATTAATGTATTTAATGCAAAGTCTAAGACTGCATTTATTCAATCAAAAATACAGTAATGTATGCTGACATTTCATGTGATCTTTCAAAAATAATTCTATTATGTTAATTTGCAGCTCAAGAAATATTTCTGATTATTATGTTGTAAAGAGTTTATTCGTTTTTTAAGGAATCCTTGATGTATTTTTTTCAGGATTCTTTGATGAATAGAATTTTCCAAAGAACCAAATAAATTTAAAATATCAATGTTTTATAACGATATAAATGCTTTAACTGTTACTTTTGAACAAGTTTTCTTACTGAGTAAAAGTATTAAATAAAAGTAAAAAAAAAAAAATAACACTCAATTTCTGAACGGTAGTACATGTGATTCAGAATAAATTCGGACTGATTGTCCAATGTGCCATCAAAGATTTAAGACAGATAAAGATAAATATTGAATAAATCGTGAACTAACTCCCCGGCTGTCCTTCACTAGGTCTGTTTTGAGTCATAATGTCATCCAACCAAGTTCAGCCTCCTGCACTTTCACCAGCTGACAACCCGAGCTAAGGTCAGGCAGTCACAGCCCTCTCCCTTCCTGTGTAATATTGCATTCGGAAATCAATCTCTACCTCTGTAAATAGCGACATGATGAGGCTTCATCATTTATTAAAGTGATGCCTGTTCTCTATAGTCACTCTGTCTTCAATATTTCTGTGCAAACCTGCGAGTCTCTTCCTAAAGTAGTCAGATGTCACTAGCTGCACGGGCCGTCCTCTCTCAATAAAAGATGAGCTGCTTTTCATGAGAGAGATTCAGCGCGTGGTGTCTCCCGCCGTGCTGAGTCAAGTCAGAAAAACAAGATGGGAGTCTCATCAAACATTGTTCCAATATATCTCCACACAGCAAATTTGCAGAGACGTAGTAGATGGAAGATAGACAGCATCGCACATTTAGATAAAGCTCTTGTGGTTACTGACAAAGACTGACAGAGACAGAGATTGTGTCACAGGTGCTAACCCTAGCAAAACCGATGTCTTATTCTCTTATTTTCTCTCCAAATCACTTTCGCTGATATCCCAGAGGACCTCAGGCAGTGCTGCCTATTGCTGCACATCTCTGAGCACTGCTCTCTGCTATTTACTGGCTGCCCAAATCCTCTCTCTCTCTGCAAATTGCTGTACCTAAAAGCCTCCCGTTCCCTGTCCACCCCTTATATTTCCCCAGCTGTTTTAACAGTGAGAGATTGATTACTTTGACAGAGGTAGTGATTACCGTGTTGGCAGTCTCAGTGGGCTTCCAGAGTGAATATTTACCTGGGAGAAATTCAATCAGTCAGGCTAATGCCATTCACCCACTACTTTAATCTGCTCCAGTATTCAATTAGAGATCTACTCCACCTACCTGTGGGTGTCATTTTAGTCGCTGAGGTGAAAGGGGAGAAAAAAGCGAAATGGTTTCTTGAAGTGTACAGTATTAGAAAGCAGCAGCGAACAGTTTTTGTGGTGTACATGATTGTTAATGTGTGCATGTGCACGAACCGTCATCTAAAGTGCAGAGGCTTGTAGACTTCACTAATTGTGCTAATTGTAAATGGCTTTAGATGCAGATCCTTAATGGATTTTCTTTGTGTTTGTCTTGGGTTCTTCCACCTGACTGAGCCATGACTGAGTGCATTATCTTCACATAGCATAAGCAGTGCTGACTAATTACAATGATGTTCAAGATTTCAAATCCAATTGTGTTGAAAATATAAAAAATAAAAATAGCTTAAATGGAAACACGTTATCAGAGCTTAATTGCTTTTGCCAGCACAGATATTATAATGTCCAAAGCTTCTCTTTTATTTTATTTTTCAGCTCAAAAACCACATAAAGTAACTGCATTAATATGTGATTTAAGAACAAGAATAAAAAAAATTAGATTTAAAAAAATTACCAAGAAATACAAATCAATCAAACAAAATCAATTTGAACTAAACAAATATCCACACATGCAACTATTAAGCCAAAGTACAATGGTATACAAATAAAAAAAGGTGAAAAAGAAGAATAAATAGTAATAGGAGAGGGTATACAAACAATTATGAATTGTGCTTTTATGTGATTTATTTGCAATTCTGGGTAACACTTTATTTGAAGTTGTGTAAACTTATTACACATTACATGTACTTACTATTATAATAACAATACATCATGTATAACTACATGCAAGTAGCCCATATATAATGGCATGACTGACAAAACAAATTAAAGCTTATTTCCAAGTAGCATATTGTAAAACCAGGTGTTTTTGGACAATGGTTTGTCAAGTCAAGTCACCTTTATTTATATAGCACTTTAAACAAAATACATTGCGTCAAAGCAACTGAACAACATCAATTAGGAAAACAGTGTGTCAATAATGCAAAATGACAGTTAAAGGCAGTTCATCAATGAATTCAGTGATGTCATCATCTCAGTTCAGTTTAAATAGTATCTGTGTAATCATTTGCAATCAAGTCAACAATATCGCTGTAAATGAAGTGACTCCAACTAGGGTCCAACTATTTGTAGGGGCTGTTTATCATTTCAAGCACCAGATGGCAGTAAAGTGACCTGTTAAGAAAAGCTTAGAGTAACAAACCCATTTTCAGTACATACTGAAACCCTCATTGCATAGAAAAACTTTTCACCATCACTAACTAATTGTTTTTGCCTTTCAGGTCCATCTCTGGTAGGTGTGGTGAGAAAAGACTGGGCATCTCAAACTAGTATCGCCCTCTCCTGGCAGGAAACTGAGCAGCCGCATTCTGCCATCCTGGACTACGAGATCAAGTATTATGAAAAGGTTTGTTTTTAAATCATTAAAAGCTTATCAAAGGTGGCATAAATGCATTTACACATCAAATACTTTACTTATATTTGACTTTATAGCTGGGATACTTTACTCAGATTTTTATGTGTCGTTATTGTCTTTATTTATCATCATTTTGAGTAGGCGGGGAGCAGCCTAAACTAATATGTGTAAAGATGCCTTAAAACTGAAAACATCAGTTACATAATGAACAGTACGCTAAATGAAGAAACTTGTTTTCTTTCTGTCTTTATATTGATAGGAACAGGAACAGTTAAGTTACTCCTCTACACGTACAAAGTCTCCGAGCGTGATAGTGACCGGACTAAAGCCCTCCACGGTTTACGCGTTCCACGTGCGTGCTCGTACCCTCGCCGGCTACAGCAGTTACAGCCCCAAGTTTGAGTTCACCACAGGAGACGAGGGTAAGAGTTTCTCTAAAAATTCCTCACTAATGCCTAATTTTCTGAGATACCATGTAAGCAACGCAAGTAGAGTTTTAAACAGATGTTAGAAGGGAACAATATATGTTTATTGTGAATGACTTCAAGTGCTGTGTGATTTCAGTTCTGCTTTTTGGCTTCATCCACCAACAATTCTCAAGGCATTAAAGGGTTAGTTCACCCAAAAATGAAAGTAAGCCCATAAATTACTCACCCTCAAGTCATCCTAAGGTGTATATGACTTTCTTCTTTCAGACGAATCCAGTTGGAGTTATATTAAAAATTGCCTTTGATCTTTCAAGCTGTTTAATGGTACTCAAGCGGATGATGCAGTACATCAGTCCAAAAGAAGTTAAATATGCCCATCCTTATTAAGCATGGGTGAACAAAAGCCTCCTGTAGGAAATCAATGCGTTTTTGTAAGAAAAGTAACCATATTTAAAACTTAACAATCAATTTAATATAGCTTGCGCTCACTGTTGTAAACGGAACCAGATCCGGGCGGATGACGTACGAGGTCGGCTTTGTGCATGCCTCGCTCTGAATAGACGAAAGAAGAAGCAGAGGACAGAGATAAAAACAAAACAATGGTCACAAATTAGAAGTACAAAATGAGGATTTGTACATGAGGATGTTGGAAGATTTCTATATAAGCCAACATTTGCTAATATAAGGAAACTTTGCTTACTTTGCTCCTGTTAACAAATGTTGGTTTTCACGAGTCTAACTGGAACATGTGCAACGCTGACCTTATACATCATTCTCGCGGAGCTGCTTCTGTGTACAACTTTTGCCGTAAGCTACATTAATGTGATTATTACGTTTTCAATATGGATATTTTTCTTACAAAAACGCATCAATTCAACCCCCCAACCCCACCAACCTTCAATGTAAACTTCAATGTGACTTAATTGTTTTGTGCTTATTTCTCTTTCTTTTTCCCTCTCTTGCTCTTTCACGTACACGCACACACACTCTTTCACTATGTCAGATTCTGAGGAGGCAGCTGATCAGGGCCAGGTGTTGGTGATTGTTACAGCCACAGTGGGGGGCTTCTCTCTCCTCATCATTCTCACCCTCTTCCTTCTCATCACTGGCAGGTAATAAGGAACAAATAATGAGGGGGCAGGTAAATATGCTCCATGATAGATGAATAGATGTTGCCTTTATATCAATCTATCTATCTATCTATCTATCTATCTATCTATCTGTCTGGCTGTATATATCTGTATGTCTGTCTGTCTATCTATCTATATATCTCTGTCTGTCTGTATGTGGATGTCATGGATATGTCTTTTCTTTCATTCACTCATTTATCCTTAATTTAGCTCCTTGCTTATCCAGCCATCTCCTAATAGGCCTGTTGGCCACGGAGCACCTTCCTATTTTCCGATTGGCTGAGCCATGTCGCTGCCTAATTAGTTGGAATGCTGCAGCCTCCAGGCAGCGGGCCGTGTATGCTGCCATGAAATGGCCTGCTGTGAGACTGACAGCAAGCTTAAACATGCCACACAGTCCTGCGATTCGCAATATCAGCATGTGCAGCGCGCTGTGTGAAACCTCACTCAGCCAGCCCCTGTGCCATCACGTCCTCGCACAGCTGCAGTGGCTGATGGCAACGTGTTCAGCTGCTTGTGCAGATTTGCAGGGAGGCTGTTGTGAGCAGCTCTTAAATAAATCTAGAGATTTTTATGACGGACATAATCAGTGTCTTTATTTCTTGAAAAAATTAATTAATTTACAACCCGAATTCCGGAAAAGTTGGGACGTTTTTTAAATTTTTATAAAATGAAAACTAAAGGAATTTCAAATCACATGAGCCAATATTTTATTCACAATAGAACATAGATAACATAGCAAATGTTTAAACTGAGAAATTTTACACTTTTATCCACTTAATTAGCTCATTTAAAATTTAATGCCTGCTACAGGTCTCAAAAAAGTTGGCACGGGGGCAACAAATGGCTAAAAAAGCAAGCAGTTTTGAAAAGATTCAGCTGGGAGAACATCTAGTGATTAATTAAGTTAATTGATATCAGGTCTGTAACATGATTAGCTATAAAAGCTTTGTCTTGGAGAAGCAGAGTCTCTCAGAAGTAAAGATGGGCAGAGGCTCTCCAAGCTGTGAAAGACTGCGTAAAAAAATTGTGGAAAACTTTAAAAACAATGTTCCTCAACGTCAAATTGCAAAGGCTTTGCAAATCTCACCATCTACAGTGCATAACATCATCAAAAGATTCAGAGAAACTGGAGAAATCTCTTTGCGTAAGGGACAAGGCCGGAGACCTTTATTGGATGCCCGTGGTCTTCGGGCTCTCAGACGACACTGCATCACTCATCGGCATGATTGTGTCAATGACATTACTAAATGGGCCCAGGAATACTTTCAGAAACCACTGTCGGTAAACACAATCCGCCGTGCCATCAGCAGATGCCAACTAAAGCTCTATCATGCAAAAAAGAAGCCATATGTGAACATGGTCCAGAAGCGCCGTCGTGTCCTGTGGGCCAAGGCTCATTTAAAATGGACTATTTCAAAGTGGAATAGTGTTTTATGGTCAGACGAGTCCAAATTTGACATTCTTGTTGGAAATCACGGACGCCGTGTCCTCCGGGCTAAAGAGGAGGGAGACCTTCCAGCATGTTATCAGCGTTCAGTTCAAAAGCCAGCATCTCTGATGGTATGGGGGTGCATAAGTGCATACGGTATGGGCAGCTTGCATGTTTTGGAAGGCTCTGTGAATGCTGAAAGGTATATAAAGGTTTTAGAGCAACATATGCTTCCCTCCAAACAACGTCTATTTCAGGGAAGGCCTTGTTTATTTCAGCAGGACAATGCAAAACCACATACTGCAGCTATAACAACAGCATGGCTTCGTCGTAGAAGAGTCCGGGTGCAAACCTGGCCTGCCTGCAGTTCAGATCTTTCACCTATAGAGAACATTTGGCGCATCATTAAACGAAAAATACGTCAAAGACGACCACGAACTCTTCAGCAGCTGGAAATCTATATAAGGCAAGAATGGGACCAAATTCCAACAGCAAAACTCCAGCAACTCATAGCCTCAATGCCCAGACGTCTTCAAACTGTTTTGAAAAGAAAAGGAGATGCTACACCATGGTAAACATGCCCCGTCCCAACTATTTTGAGACCTGTAGCAGAAATCAAAATTGAAATGAGCTCATTTTGTGCATAAAATTGTAAACTTTCTCAGTTTAAACATTTGCTATGTTATCTATGTTCTATTGTGAATAAAATATTGGCTCATGTGATTTGAAAGTCTTTTAGTTATCATTTTATTAAAATTTAAAAAACGTCCCAACTTTTCCGGAATTCGGGTTGTACAATTGAACACTCTTGAGTTGTTTTCCCTGGAGGAGCATTATTTTAATTTCAATATTTGAGGAGCTGTTCAGCCTGTTATGTCGTCTTAAGTCTTTCTGGTTACCGATCATAATTCAACACCATGGACAGGGACACTGGCTTCAGAACCATGGACAGTGCTGAAGTCTCTAAATGTGTTATTTAACGTACATCAACAAAACCATTGATTAGTTAAATTTCTTTTCATTTGAACAGGTGTCAGTGGTACATAAAATCTAAGATAAAATCAGAAGACAAAAAAAGAACGCAGTATCAAAATGGTCATGGTATGAGACCTTCATTACACACTCACTCACAGACTGTATATTCATATTTAAAATGTATTCAGGAGAAGAAAAAAATACTAATTTCAACCTTTGACATTTTAATAGTGCCATTCCCGGGATTAAAGACTTACATTGACCCAGACACATATGAGGACCCCTCACAGGCCGTTCATGAGTTTGCCAAGGAAATCGATCCATCTCGTATCCGAATCGAAAGAGTCATCGGAGCAGGTCAGAGCTCTTTTTATAGCTCTCTTCAGTCTGATATTCAGTAGCCCATAATCTACTCCTGCTATTTCTGCAGCAAGATATAAAATGTAAGTATGTCACGAGTTAAAAGTAAATTGAATAGAAGATACAGTTCTTCAAAAAAAAAAAAAAAAAAAAATCAGATTTCTTCTCTCCTTTAGTCTCTAGATCTAGGCTCTGGTTTCTCTTATGTGTCGAATTAAAATATATTTCAGATCATTTTCACAGTTAGGCTCTTAAATGCCTCTCTGAAAAATCGCTTTGTTATTCTCAGAAGACAAAATGATTAGAATCTAATCTTCAGTGAGATAAGTAGGAAATAATTCAATGTGAAATAATTGCCACAAGGACAATCTTTGTAAAGAGACTTGTGAACTTTGATATAGTTTGACTGCCACCTAGTGTTTAATATATATACAAATTCAAGCAGTAACCCTAAATGTTATGAAAGTGAATATGGACTCGAGTGTATTCTGCAGGGGAGTTTGGGGAGGTGTGTAGTGGCCGGCTCCGTATCCCAGGAAAAAAGGAAATTCCTGTGGCTATAAAGACTCTGAAGGGGGGATACACTGAGCGTCAGAGACGGGATTTCCTGCGAGAGGCAAGCATCATGGGACAGTTTGATAACCCTAACATCATCAGACTGGAGGGTGTGGTTACAAAGAGTAAGAAACTTTGTTCCTTTCTTTTTGCCTTCTGAATATTTAAACAACTGCATAATATATCCATGATAAATATTATTTGATGAAAAGAATGTTCAAAAGAGTCATTTATTTGAAAAATATGGATGATGAAAAAAAGATTTTGTAAGATAAATGTCATTTGATCAATTGATGCATCCTTACTGAATAAAAGTTATCATTTCTTTAAAAAAAAAAAAGTTACTTATCCTAAACATTTGAACAGTAATGTGATACTGTAATGAGTTTAATGCAACTCTAGGTCTGACTTCTTTCTATGTCTGAATAGCATGGCAGGGCATAAACAAATAAATGCATAAATAAAACACATAAGGAAAACGTGAAGCATTGATATTGATCATTGAGGATGTGAATTGTCTGTATGAAACTAATTACAGAATAACTTGATTCATCATCAGCCAAAAAGCTGTTTTCTCTCTGCAAGAAAAAAACGTGTTTATCCGCCAAGTTTGATACACTCACAGCTTCGTTCTGACATGCAGACAATCACTGAATTTACGCTATAAACCAAACTACCTGCAACCTCCAGAATAAAAAAAAGAAAAAAAGATGAAGAAACAAAAAACACTCAGTGTACGATTCTAGTGATATGTCATGTTTTTCATCGATTTGGAACTACTATGCTTCTATAGATAAACTAAAGCTGTTTGGAGTAGTTAATTAAAATGATAGAGGTACTACAGATGTTAATGTAGCAGCATTATACAATAATTTCATAGAAACTAAGCACTGATGATGAAGGCAACGTGAACTTTTGGGTTTGACTTGTAGTCAAGCAAAAAGACAGTTGAGTAATGTGGCAATGTCTGTCCCATTTCCCTCTGTTTCTTTCTGTATAATCTAGTCCATTACTTACAGGTGTCCTGTTTTCCTCTTTGTAGGTCGGCCTGTGATGATAGTGGTGGAATACATGGAGAATGGCTCCTTGGATTCTTTTCTGAGGGTACAAGAACTCAATTCATTAATATGGCACACCACACTTGACATTTCTCATAAACATGACCTATCTAGAGAGAGCATTTTCTAATTTGGCAGCAGATCGATAGTTGATATAAAATGCTTTTAGAAAGTTGATGTCATGCAGTGTGTCAGTCTAAAACAGTGGTTCTCAACCAGGGGGCTGGAGTCCATTTGGGGTCTGCAGCAATCAAAAAACAAGCAATAAAATAATCCAAAATGAATAAAAATGAAGATTTTTTGGTAACACTTTATAGGGACCAATTATCACTATTAACTAGATGCTTATTAGCATGCCTCATCCAAAAATTTAAATTCTGTCATTAATTACTCACCCACAGGTCCATCGCTAGAAATTCTGGGCCCTGTGCACTGTATTTGCTATGGATCCCCCTCAAAAGTATTCTCGTAGCTTCATTAAATTATGGTTGAACCCCTGAAATGTCACTTCATTCATTCATTCATTCATTCATTCATTCATTCATTCATTCATTCATTCATTCATTCACTTTATTTATATAGCCCTTTACAACTACACCTGCAGACCAAAGTGCTGTACAATCAAGAAACACTTATAGTAATTAAAACACACAACTTAAAAACAACACACATCCTGTTAAACAACAAAGACAAGTCTTTAGCCTTTAACTAGTTTTTTGACTTTAACTTTAAAGCATTTAAAGATGAGACCTCTCTAAGTTCCTGAGGAAGACTATTCCAGAGCCTCAGCAGTGCAACAGCAAAGGCCTGATCCCCTTTTAACTTTAAATGAGTACGAGGGACAGTAAGCAATATCTTATTATTGGATCTTAGAGACCTAGATGCTTGACGAACAGCAGTGAGCTCAGACACATAAGCAGGGGCCATCCCATGCACTGCTTTAAAAACATACAAAAGAGTTTTATATTTTATCCTGTAGTTCACTGGTAGCCACTTGAGAGAAGCTAAAATAAGAGAGATATGATGACTTTTCTTAGCACCAACTAGCAGCCTAGCTGCTACATTCTGAACTAACTGCAAGTGTAAAATAGTGGTCTGGCAGGACTCCACATAAAACACATTGCAATAGTCCAGATGAGACAAAACAGAGGCATTAATAACATTCTCTAAGTTTTTCTTTGACAGAATAGGCTTTAGTTTAGCAATAGACCTAATCTGGAAAAACAACAACTCATTGTTAGCACTACATCATTGATCTGCTTATAAAATTTCAGCTCTGGATCAAACACCACACCTAAGTTCCATATTTGGTCATGGCAATAATTGGACCATGAAACCAAATACGTGGACATATTTAAACATCCTCTGACAGAGCCAAAAAACATAATTGCAGTTGTACTCTGGACCTTGATCATGTAAGGATCCTTGCTGTCTATAGGGGGTCAGAGAGCTCTCAGGATGCATCAAAAATATCTTCATTTGTGTTCCAAAGATCTTGGAGGTCTTACGGAGTAATTAATGACAGAATATTCATTTTGGGGTGAACTTTTTCCCTTTAACATATTGGCTGTTTTTTTAGTACTTAAAAATAAGTACTAAAAACACATAATCTGCATGAAAATATTCTACATGGCTAATTCTACACAATACCTAAATCTAGCAACTACCTTACAAACTATTAATGAACAGCAAATTAGGAGTTTATTGAGACAAAAGTTAATGGTTTGTTAATAGAAAGAATTAAACCTTACAATAAAGTGTGTCTGATATTTCTTAATTAATTTAATACATGTTTATTTACCAAGCATGCTGCAGCAAGCTCTGAAATATATCGTAAGGTAGAAATGGTGAGTAAAAAAAAAAATGTTTTAAAAAAAAAAATTACAAAAAGTTTAAAATATGTAATTGGTGTTTCATCCATATATCACCACAAAAGCACCTTCAAGAACTGTAAAAAGAACTGAACGTCAAAAAGGAACCAGGAAATATTTAATTAATTTGTTTGTTTGTGTATTCATTTATTCATTCTTAGTTATCAGTTCTCAACTGATACTGAATGTCACTGAGACTACTCAATATTTGTTCTTTCCTCAATTTATTATTTCTTAGCATCTACTATAATGTAGTCATCAACTACTATCCGAACACAAGCTTAAAAGGGATAGTTCACCCAAAAATGAAAAGAAGATCTACTTTCATCTTTGGAACACAAATTAAGATATTTCGATGAAATCTGAGAGCTTTCTGACCCTGCATAGACAACAACACAACTGACACGTTCAAGGCCCAGAAAGGTAGTCAGGACATTGTTAAAAATGTCCACATGACATCAGTGTTCAATCTTAATGTTATGAAGCTATGAAAATATTTTTTGTGTGCAAAGAAAACAAAAATTTCTTTATTCAACAATTTCTGCTGTCAGGTCTTGTTTAAAGGTTAATATTTCTATTGTTCATTGTGATAAAACTCTCTATCTCTTTTTCTTGCCTGTCCTCTTCTTCTCTTCTCTCTTCTTTTGTAGAAGCATGACGGACACTTCACCGTGATCCAGCTGGTTGGTATGCTGCGTGGCATTGCCTCAGGTATGATGTACCTGTCCGACATCGGATATGTCCACCGGGACCTGGCAGCTCGAAATATTCTAGTGGATGACAACCTGGTGTGTAAGGTGTCGGACTTCGGTCTGTCCAGGGTGCTGGAGGACGACCCGGAGGCAGCTTACACCACCACAGTAAGCCACATGCACCTTCTTCAATATTGGTTCATTTAAATTCAGGGCCGTTCAGAGTTAATAACAATCTGTGCTGCTTAGACAGCCAAAGCTGATCCCGAATCTCTGGATCTTAGCACTACTCTGCTCGTCATGTGTTACTGAATGGGATTGAGTTGATCTAAGCAGTATAACATGAGATTAAGGGCTTACTCCGAGGAGTGATTGAGTAATTAGATTTATAATAAGATGCTAAATGTGTCTGAATACATTTGAACTTTTTGTTACAGGGATCTGAGTGCAGCATTCTATGCATTTGTATTCCAAGAAAAGCTCAATTATGGCTCATCATAACATAACAAGCAATCTCTTTTGATTGTCTAAGAAATGCAAAGTGAAGCTGCTTGCTATTATAATAAAAAGAAAAGATTTTGTTTTGTCAGGGGGGTAAAATCCCCATCCGCTGGACAGCTCCCGAGGCTATTGCCTACAGAAAGTTTTCCTCAGCCAGTGATGCTTGGAGCTACGGTATTGTCATGTGGGAAGTCATGTCATATGGAGAAAGGCCCTACTGGGAGATGTCCAACCAAGATGTGAGTCACTTGGTCTATTCTAATTCTACAAAATTTTGAACAATGGCATTTTCTTGGGCAGCTGTTTTCTGGGCCAAATGTATTTCGGATTTTTTTAGGCAAAATATATGTTAGCAAAATATTTAAAATATCATTCAATATTTTTTTTTCTAATTCAGTTTCTTGTAAACCTTCAAATGCTTTATTAAAAAAAAAAAAATACTAATTTACTAAATTACAAATTCTAAGAAATTCGACAAGTAATAGCATTATTATGAAAATACACACAAAAAAAGCTTTGCAAATAAGCTAAGATAGATACTTCTCAAAAGTTTTACATTTAAATCTATTCGTGCATACATTAATTTATTAATTCATCCATTTATTTTATTTTTTATATATATATATTTATATATATATATAAAACTTTTAATTCCAGTGTAAATCAACTTCCCCGCACGTGACCTAATTTAATTCAAAAACATATATTCTGTTAAATCATAACGTGGATCTCCTTGTTATAAAATGTTCCTTGTTATTCCTTTAGCTTATTAATTAGTATCTTCATTAATTAGTTGGTTGTTGTTGTTGTTTTTTTTCATTGGCTGAAGTGTTTCATTAGCATTGGATAAATAATTGCATACCACTGACGGCATCCCTAAAATTGCATTTGCAAACATGGTCTTGTAGAATTTGGATCCCAAAACAGTTCTCTGTGTCTTCCTGCAGGTAATCCTGTCTATAGAGGAAGGCTACAGGCTCCCTGCACCCATGGGCTGCCCCGTGGCCCTGCACCAGCTCATGCTTCTCTGTTGGCAGAAGGAACGCAGTCGGCGGCCACAGTTTAATGATGTTGTCAGCTTCCTAGACAAACTGATCCGCAATCCCAGCAGCCTGCTCACACTGGTGGAAGATGTAAATAGGTAGAAAGATTACAACAACATTTCAAAATAAACATTTTAATTGCTTACTAGAATCAAAATGAGTGACAGTGTTGAAATGCCAGTGTTGTTTTATACTGAAATTGTTAGTGTTTAGAGACAGATAACTCTGATTACACTGAACTGGTGTCTCTTGTCTTGTGGGTAACGTAAGCCAAACTGTTGTATGTGTTGTGTATCTAATCAGCTTCCCAGAATCCCCTGAGGATATGCCAGACTACCCTCTCTTCATATCTATTGGTGATTGGTTGGATTCAATCAAAATGAGTCAGTACAAGAACAACTTCATAGCAGCAGGATACACAACCCTGGATTCCGTATCCACCATGACTATTGAGTAAGTGGAGTCAAAGCTACACTTCATTTAGATTCCAGGTGTTGTTTTGCATGCAAAAATGATCATATTCACTCTATTTAGTGGGTTTAGTTCAATTTATTTGGCTTGCTTTAAAAGACTATTCTGATTCATGCTAATTTAATCAGTACTAACAAATATTGCTACAAGTGTGACTGCATCACATAATAATTATTAATAATATTAATAATGTTCATCGTCTGGCTGACTACGTCTTGTATAAATTTTTCTCAAAATCCTGTCATACTTGCACAAACTGACAGTCACCACTTATAAGCTACTACTAAATATTTTAGAAACATAATTTTCTGTAAAGTTTCTTTGTAACGATTTGTATTGTAAAAAGCGCTATACAAATAAACTTGAATTGAATTGAATTGAATTAATTTGCAATTATTGTCATATAGCAAAGCAAACAAATGTTACATTTAAGTTGGGTACAACAGGGCTAAACAACTTAAGCAATAAACAAATAAATAAATAAATACTTTGTAATTCACTACTACCATTGTGTATGATTGCAGAAAAAATATATAAAAATGTTTTTGTTGTTGTTTTGACCATATATGGATAAACATATTTTGTAGATTAATAAATCCTAAAAGTTGTTTTGTTTAAAAATCATATAAATGCATAAGGTGGTGAGATGGCCTTTTACCCCATTAATGCATTACACATTACTGTTTTCAGTTTATTTAGATAAATAAAATTATTTATTTTTGTTTTTGAATTATTGTGCTTTTGGCCTCAACATTTTGGGTGCTTTTTACCCTAAATACCATATACCATTTCCACATTTTTTTCAGTGGTGAAAACAAGCTCCCATAAATATTATACCAAATTAGCACAGAACGAGCTTTGTGTTTCTGCTTGTGATTGCATTAAGTATCAGCCATATTTCCACATGCATATTGGACATTTACAAAAGTGCTGTGGTGAGATTTATGCCATCTAGTGGTTAAGAGGAGAATGACATTAAATATGCCGTTTAGCCTAGATTATCTTTAATCCCTTTGTGTAAAAGAAAAAGGGGGGGGGGGGGTGTTCAGAAGTCTCATCCTGTTGTTTTCTCAACAGTGATGTGAGAAGAATCGGAGTGTCTCTGATTGGCCACCAGAGGAGGATAGTGAGCAGCATACAAGCACTACGACTGCAGTTCCTCCATGTTCAACAGAGTGGCTTCCATGTATGAAAATCCACATATACACATACACATTCTCTCATACAAACGCTTCTCCAAGCATCGCTAGACCCCCAAAACAAACACACACACACTCCCTTCAGGTCTGGACTGTCTGTCTGTCATCATGACACATGCTCCACAGCCCTATGTTTCTGTCATAATCCAGCATCTCCATCTCAAAGACCATGAAGAAACATGCCTAATGTCATGAATTGTTTGTATTCTTGATGAACTGTGTGTAACAGGAAAATTGGACCATTTACCCGGAGGAACCACAGTAAACAATGGCACCATTCTGTTGTTACGAAGATGTCATCTGTCAATCATCCTGCAAGTTCTGTGATTGACTGGACTCCAAACCTGAGAACTTTGAATAGCATATTTGCTATTTTAATGTATTAAATTACGTGTCTTAAGAGATTTTCCTGGTTTATTCATCAAGCCTCTGAAATGAGAGACTATGGATCTGTTGAATGTCTTCAGCTTTAAATGGCTATTATACATTGTTTATCACATCTGATATTTATCCTGATATTTATATGTACATGTGACTTTGTTTCATTTTTGGTTGCCTTTTGTTTAGTTCCTTTTCTAAGCAATATGAGCAGTCTTTAGAAAACCAAGAAAAGAGCCAACGTAGGGAATGGAGAGTTTAATCTTGCTATGTTGAAAAAAAAATGGCACACAAAACCATTGACTTCCTCAGGCTGTCAGCGAGATGGTAAAAGTCTGACCTTTCAGAAGACTGTAAGCCATTTTCATACTCCTGTGCACCACAGTCGAATTGAACAAACTTAGACAAATCCATTCAGACCGAGATTTGAGAACTGCACACATTTGTTCAGTCTACTTTGGTGTACAGATTCTATAGACACCTCTGATATTTCATCAGTTTGCCTTGTGACTATGAAACTATTGTCATAGAGTAAGTGGAGAATATTTGAGGTGAAAGGTTGCAGTAAAATGTTCTCCTATAGAGGACATGACAATATAGCACTCTGCATGTTGGCAAGTATTTTTCCCAACACAGCAGGCCTACATACATGCATATCTTCAATGGCAACAAATGCATTTGCAGTCTCTTTCGCTTCCACCATACAAACGCACAATACTGTACCATGTTCATTAGCTGATCCTTCGGTTGGCTCTTTGTACCTGAACACATGTTCGGGACACTGAGACCACTTGACAAACTTCAAGTTGCAATGTGCAAGAAAGCGCAAGAGAACGGATTGCTTACTTTAAGCAGGGCAAGGGAAAACTCTGGGCAATCAGGTCATAATGTATTGTTCATAGTAAACTAATTGTACATTATTTTTTATAATTTATAAAGAGTACAGAGAGATAAAGGTGATATAGGTTAAATGTTTGTAAAAATAAATGATAACAGATATTTATAGTGTTTTCTTGAGTCTATCACAAGCAAAAGTTTAATTATTGTAATGTGGACTGCGATTTCACTTTCTAATACATTACAAAACGAAATCATGAAGAAGCTACATGCAATTTAGTTGTAACAGTATTTGCAGATCTAAAATGAATAGTTTGCCCAAAAATTTATAAAAATGTCACCCTCAGGCAATCCAAGGTTGAGATGAGTTTGTTTCTTCATCAGAACAGATATGGAGAATTTTAGCATTACATCACTTGCTCACCACTGGATCCTCTGCAGTGAATGGGTGCCGTCATCACAACAACTCACAAGTTTGTAATAAACAAGTCCATCAATTTTTTTTTAACTTTAAACTGTTGCTTCCAGTTAAAATTGGAGTCATTTATCCATTTTATTGCATTATCCAGTGAAAAAGTGGTTTTGTCTGAATCAGGAGAGAGATATGCACAGATCAAGCACTGATTACAAGCAAAAACAGTCCAAAAAGTGGATTTTGATATGTAGCACAGAGGCATGATCTCCATCTGCTGTCAGTCGCTCACCAGCAGGTGGTGCAAGCGGCTGTTAAATAAGGCCAAAGCAACAGGTGGATTAAGTAATACAGTTACAAAACTGATCTGCAGAAAATTAAGCAAGCGCTAAGAAGAAGTTTTGATTATCGGGGCATGTGGAAAAGCTGATTGTGCATATGTTTATTTCAACATCTTTGCTGTTACCAAGTAAGCAGCATTCAAAGGAGATTATAATGGTGTTTTACCCAACGCTGAAGTACAGAACTAACATTACATCTAAGGAAGATCTTAGTTTCCGTAACTTTGTGTCATGGCTTGTGCGTCGCTGTGCTGTAATACTGGGGATCCCCTCACGTCACACTCGAGGATTCCCCAATGACGAGTAATGCTTCTCAATCAATTAATACTGTGATATAAGACCTCAGATCTCAGAATACATTTTATTGATGATTATGCAAACTATATACAGGCAAGCAAATGGGGTCAAAAAGAATCCAATGCGCTGCATTTTCTTTATAATTGATTTCCATTACCACTGATCTATAAAGTCGACAGTCCCACAAAGATATCAATACCATGATTAGTTTTAACAATATGCAACCAATTTATATTAACATAAAAAATGAGTTAAAAACAATATAGGTATATTAATTCTGAAAATTTAAACTGAAGAAATTATTGACGTGCTACCGCACCCAAGGGACCGTCTGACAATTCCACTGACTGGGTTAAAAGGTCCAATGTGTTTTAATTACAATTTTAAATAACACACTGTCAGATTCTTAATCTTGTATTTCTCATAGTGATTTTCTACAGGTGAGATTTTGCCAATACCTCCCTTCATATATTTACAGTATACAATTGTTTACATTAAAGATCCATGGAAAGGGTTTTCATGGTCCAACAGTTGTAGTACATTGCTATATAAAAGACTGACTTACTACAGGTTAGATTTAGCCAATATCTCCCTTACATTACGTACAGTACAAACATTTCTTAAAAAAAAAAAAAATCATGTTTCACAGGTTGTACTAGTATGTTGTTAGTTACGTAGTTCATGTAAATTGCTAATATCTGCCTTATAGTGTATGTGCCATTCACAATTATTTAAAACAAAACAAAATTTGTAAGACCCCAAAAGGGATTTTTCATGTTCCAAATGTTGCATTATAAAATATTGATGTACTTTATGTACAGCAAGGGAGGTATTAGCAGAAATGTACCTATAGTATGTCAGTCTAGTCACTAGGAATGTACTACAACTTTTGGAACATAATAAAATAATAAAATAAAAATTATGTGAATTACAGTAATTTCTTATGAGTTATTATATACTGTATATGTGAGGAAGATATTGGCAAAATTTCAACTGTAGCAAGTCAGTCTGGTCACTAGCAACATACTAGTAACATACAACCATTTGAACACGAAAACCCCCATTTAAAAAAAAGTTTTTTAAGTATTGTAATTTTTTCTTAAAAAAATATTTGTGTAGTGTCCATATAAAGAGAAATAAGTTATTGGCCATATATATTTAGTCAGTTTGAGTTAATTATTAATTTATTGTAAACTGATTAATTTTAGGCTAATATATTTTTGTTTCGTTTTGAGGTAAATTTGCAGACGGTCCCTAAAGGATCGCAAAACTACTGCGCTTGGTTTTCTTTTTCCAAAAAAAAAAGGTTAAATTTGGTGAAACTTTGTGGTTTGTGAGGCTCATCTGCTCAAATTTACATAATATACAGTAATATATTGTATTAATTAGATGCCGAATTTAATCATTTAATATCTTGAGGCAATAAAAGACGTTAATGTTTTATATATATTATATATATATATATAGCAAATATATATATATAGCAAAGCTACACTTCTGACATTGTCCATTTGATGGCGCTCTGAAGTAAACGTGTGAGTCGAGAGAAAAGTGCGTCATCGGTCTCCTAGCAGCGCGTTTTACAGGGTTTCCAGGACTTCAGGTAAGTGTGTTTGGATGTATATGTATGGGACTTATGCTTGAAAAATCACATTTAACCAAAACGTAGACAACATACAACTTGAGCAGAGCCGTGGCAGAAAAGTAAAAAAGATTTATCTATGTAATTTAACGTTTACGTTACAGCAGACTGAAAGAGCAGGTCAGCCAACTAGTTAGCCGTCAACTGCAACGAACATGAAAGCCGCAGCCTTAGTTTAGCAGAAATGTCGTGTGGATATGGATATATTTGAGCGTTTAAGAGAACAAATGACAGAAACGGAAGTGTTTGGGTTATTTTCGCAGTCTCCTGTAACGTTTTGTGAAGCGCTAGCCCGCGTGCTAATGAGCTCAGAGGATTACAGGCTGTTCTCGTAGATTACGCTTTTACGGGTTCGTTCATGTGTTTCTGACCTATCCCTGTTGTCATTGGATTCATTTATTGATAGTTAGGTTAATGTGTAAAGCTATGTTATGCGACTGAAATATGCTTTCATATAGGCTACACAACAGGTGGGTGTTTTGTTTAGACCCAAGAGGGCATGCAAATAAATACTGCTACGAGTTTACAGATTCACGTAACGTTAATATATGCACGTGATTAATTAGGTTCATGTACTACAGCTGTCAGTGCATGTCGCAAGCTGTGTGTCTGCTCGCAGCTCAAGTTAATTCACTTACATCGGATTATTTAAAAAAAGAAGAGAACAAGCTCATTTTCTTATCAGACTAGCCGCTGATAGCTAACGATGTCCCGTCTCCAAATACTGAAAGGTTTCAAATGATAACATCTTTTATTATTAAAACAGTGCATTAGTGTTGTTGTTGAGCAGTTTATAATTGTAAGCCTATACTATATAGGAAAACAATTCTATATGTATTTATGAATATCAAATATACAAATGCAAAATTAAAGTTATACAAAACACAAGTAATCAATTAAAATGCAATAAATAGTACATCAAATAATAATATATTACAATAATAACATGGGTTTAAGCAGTCCTCTGCATCTGTTTATTTTTATTCAGGATGCATTAAATAGATTAAAAAGTGACAGTAAAGACATTTTATTATAAATACTGTTTATAATGTGAACAATTATATTTCAAATCAGTGCTGATACTAAAAAAAAATACGTTTTTGTTGGCCCAAATTGTTTGTCAGCCTCTGGATGCATCTAATGAATAATCTAATGGTGCTTGTCTTTGATGCGATCTCTTTCCAGAAGCGTCCCATCTAAATAGGCAAATGGGGCTTTTTGACAAGCTTGCAGGGTGGCTGGGCCTGAAGAAGAAGGAAGTGAACTTGCTATGTTTAGGTCTGGACAACAGTGGAAAAACTACCATCATCAACCAGCTAAAGCCATCCAATGTATGTCTCACTCCTGTCTGTGAACCCCAATATAAAATAGTTTGGTCTTCACCTGTTTGTGTTTGTATATTCACTTGATATATTCACACAATTGTCATATTGCCTTTATTCCTTGCAGGCTCAGGCTCAAGACATTGTCCCAACTATAGGTTTCAGCATAGAAAAGTTTAAGACCTCAAGGTGAATATTTGAAAGCGTTAACTATAGATAATGTTACTTAGTTCATAGGTGTCTGAGAACCTTTAGTCCTTTCTCAAAATCTTACTAACACAATATCCCCTTTTTCGCCACAGTCTTTCTTTCACAGTGTTTGACATGTCAGGGCAGGGCAGATACAGAAATCTGTGGGAGCACTATTACAAGTGAGTTTCTCTGTTAAAGGCTTATCTGATTATCTTTACTGAGCTAATGGAGTGTCATAGCCTACTGTAGAATCAATCTGTGGGTTTTTTGTGTGTTTATCCTTTTTATGTTGTTTTCAGGGAGGGTCAGGCCATCATATTTGTGATTGACAGTGGTGATAAACTTAGAATGGTGGTGGCAAAAGAAGAATTGGATACCCTTTTGAATCACCCTGGTACGTTTTTCAGTATTTTCTATTGTAGTCATTTTCAATTAGATTAAAGGAATAGTTCACCCAAAAATGAAAATTTGCTGAAAATGTACTAACCCACAGGCCTTCCTTTCATGGGAACAGATTTGAAGTAATTTAGCATTACATCTCTCTCTCTCACCACCGGATCATTAGCTGTGAATGAGTGCCTACAGAATGAGAATCCAATCAGCTGGTAAACACATCACAATAATCCACATGACTCTAGTTCATCAGTTAACATGTTATGAAGCAAAAAGCTGTATGTTAGAAAGAAACAAACTCATCTACATCTTGGATGGCCTGAGGAAGAGTACATTTTCAGCAAATCTTCATTTTTGGGTGAATTCTTTTAAAAGCACCCTAAAGCTCATGCATGTTGTTTTATTGTTTTTTTGTTTGTTTTTCTGGGCATGCTCAGATATTAAGCACAGGAGGATACCTATACTATTTTTCGCAAACAAGATGGACCTCAGGGATGCACTGTCAGCAGTAAAGGTCTCCCAGCTCTTGTGTCTGGAAAACATTAAGGACAAACCATGGCACATCTGGTAAGAAATAGATTGTGGTCTACTTACATTAAAATAATTTGCATAATAATGATAAAAAAAATGTGTTTCATAATCTGATTTGGTTGAGATTGTGATCTCAGAAATTCTTAATGGGAAGTTGGAGAGTCTATAGACCTTAGTTTAGGTTTTGGTTAGACACCATACTGAATTTAACAGGGATGAAAACTGTTATCTGTTAGGGATAGACTTGCAGTCTTTACAATAGCATGCACTTAAGATCCTAAATCACATAATTATCACAATTCACAACTTTTTTTTTTCCCCTAAAGTCTGTTCGTCAAGATGTGGGAAGGTTTATATAAGTGAAATAATTATAAAGTATGTGTATAATTAAATAAAGGGAACACTGTGTGTGTGTGTGTGTGTATACAGGTCCTGGTCATATAATTAGAATATCATCAAAAAGTTTATTTATTTCACTAATTCCATTCCTAAAGTGAACATTTAATATTATATTAATTCATTAGACACAGATTGATATATTTCAAATGCCTATTTCTTTAATTGTGATGATTATAACTGACAACTACAGAAAATCCCAAATTCAGTATAACAGAAAATTTGAATATTGTGAAAAGGTTCAAAATTGAAGACACCTGGTGCCACAACTAATCAGCTAATTAACTCAAAACACCTGCAAAGGCTTTTAAATGGTCTCTCAGTCTAGTTCTGTAGGCTACACAATCATGGGGAAGACTGCTGACTTGACAGTTGTCCAAAAGATGACCATTGACACCTTGCACAAGGAGGGCAAGATACAAAAGGTCATTGGAAAAGAGGCTGGCTGTTCACAGCGCTCTGTGTCCAAGCACATTAATAGAGAGGCAAAGGGAAGGAAAAGATGTGGTAGAAAAAAGTGTACAAGCAATAGGGATAACCACACCCTGGGGAGGATTGTGAAACAAAACCCATTCAAAAATGTGGGGGAGGTTCACAAACAGTGGACTGCAGCTGGAGTCAGTGCTTCAAGAACCACTACGCACAGACGTATGCAAGACATGGGTTTCAGCTGTCACATTCCTTGTGTCAAGCCACTCTTGAACAACAGACAGCATCAGAAGTGTCTAAAGACAAAAAGGACTGGACTGCTGCGGAGTGGTCCAAAGTTATGTTCTCTGATGAAAGTAAATGTAGCATTTCCTTTGGATATCAGGGTCCCAGAGTCTGGAGGAAGAGAGGAGAGGCACACAATCCACGATGCTTGAGGTCCAGTGTAAAGTTTTCAAAGTCAGTGATGGTTTTGGTGCCATGTCATCTGCTGGTGTTGGTCCACTGTGTTTTCTGAGGTCCAAGGTCAACGCAGCCGTATACCAGGATGTTTTAGAGCACTTCATGCTTCCTGCTGCTGACCAACTTTATGGAGATGCAGGTTTCATTTTCCAACAGGACTTGGCGCCTGCACACAGTGCCAAAGCTACCAGTACCTGGTTTAAGGACCATGGTATGCCTGTTTTTAATTGGCCAGAAAACTCGCCTGACCTTAACCCCATAGAAAATCTATGGGGCATCGTGAAGAGGAAGATGCGATATACCAGACCCAACAATGCAGAAGAGCTGAAGGTCACTATCAGAGCAATAACAGAGCTCTCATAACACCTGAGCAGTGCCACAGACTGATCAACTCCATGCCATGCCGCATTGCTGCAGTAATTCAGGCAAAAGGAGCCCCAACTAAGTACTGAGTGCTGTACATGTTCATACTTTTCATGTTCATACTTTTCAGTTGGCCAAGATTTCTAAAAATCCTTTCTTTGTATTGGTCTTAAGTTATATTCTAATTTTCTGAGATACTGAATTTGGGATTTTCTTTAGTTGTCCGTTATAATCATAAAATTTAAAATAAATAATCATTTGAAATTTATCAGTCTGTGTGTAATGAATTATGAAATGAAATTAGTGAAATAAATCAACTTTTTGATGATATTCTAATTATATGACCAGCACCTGTATACAAACATAGATAGATAGATAGATAGATAGATAGATAGATAGATAGATAGATAGATAGATAGATAGATAGATTTGGATTCTGTAAAAATATTTAGAAGTTTATTATGCTTACCAAAGCAGTATTTTCATCTTTGATCAACAATACAGTAAAAACAGTAGTATTGTAAAAAAAAAAATTTTTACAGTTTAAAATAAAAATTTTCTGCCTTAATATATTTTAAAATGTAATGCATTCCTGTGAAGCAAAGCTGAATTTTCAGCGGTCAGTCTTCAGTGTCCAGTCTTCAGTCTCCAGTCTTCACATGATCTTTCAGAAATCCTTATAATATGCTTATTTGATGCTCGAGAAACATTTATTATTGAAAACATTTGTGCTGCTCTTTTTTTCTTTTTTTTTTTTTTTGTGGAAATGGTGATACTTTTTGTGAATTCTTTGATGAATAGAAAGTTTAAAATGTATTTGAAATAAAATGTTTTAACAATGTAAAAGGCTTCACTGCCACTTTCGATCCATTTAATGTGTCCTTGCTGAATAAAACTTTTGTATTATTATTAGAAAAGAAATCATACTTGACCTTAGATGTTTGAACAGTATTGTGTATATATGTAATACACATACAGTATATTAAATTCATATATTAAATAAATTACAGTGCAAGTGATGCAGTGAAAGGCGAAGGTCTTCAGGAGGGTGTAGACTGGCTGCAAGGTAAATACACCTATTCAATGTTTTGTGCATTTAATTTCCTGTTTGTTTTTGAATTATTAGTTTCTTTCTACATAGATGAGCTGAAATGATTTTGCCAAATATATATATACTACATAAACTGTTTAAAATGTTCAATGCCTTTTATATTCTTGTTTTATTTCACCCATAGAACAAATTGCACAGTAAGTATTGTAGTATAAGTTCCCAGATGTGTTGAGATCGTTGGTTAATTGTACAGTTAAATTTAATTTTAACTGTTAGAGCTCACTTTTGGGCTGTATTTATTTATCCTTGCACCAATTTACACTTAATTGCGGCCTTATAGAAGAAATTTCAAAGGCAAATGATCTTTTGATGGTATATCAAAGATTAGATACAGCCCAAAACTATTTCAGACCCCCTTCTCCTTCTTGTTGTCTGAGGTGCATTTGAGTAAGTCAATAACAAATGAAGTCCACAGACATCTGTTCTCCTTTACCCAGAGTTTTAGTTTGGTCCAGTTAATGCAACAATTTAAGATCTCGCTTTTATCTGAAAATGCATCAAAATGTATAATGACCTAAATCTGTTTTTTTCCCCTCTCATTAACAGATCAAATCAGAGGGATGAAAACATAAAACCCTCCTGAGATATAAAAACAGTCAAGGTCACCAGCTGCAATGGCAGAGCCAGACAAAAAAAGATCTTCACCTTTTGTGCTGATGTTAAAATCAATTAGGTTGGTAGTGTAAAAACTGATTTGGCTTTGATTATGGCCCTGTCTGCACTAGGTATATAAACATCTCAGTTGATCTGATCACAAGTGGTCAGGCAGAACTTTGATTTTTAGGCATTATTCTGACAGTTGTTTTCTTTGAAATCCACACAGAACTTGTGAAGTTTAACCTAAAAGCCCAATAATTGATTGACAGATTCCCTGTTCTCCGGGAAGCATAAGAACACTCGAATTTAAACAAAAAAAAATTGGCCATATACATTTCTGACTACCTTCAAATGAGTAAGATCTTAAACATTACACCAATTCTGTTCACCTTAGCTATTATGCTAATATCAGGTGTAAATTTGTCTGTGACGATGCATCTAGTATTTGATCATTGCATCTTCTGTCTTGATGAATACATAAACTGCACTTCTCTCTAGATGAATTACACTACACTTCTTGGCTGCCAATGCTGTAAAGTTATTCTGTTGAGAAAACTCACTGTAACAGGTTTCTCAGACAGCAGAGCCCAATGGCTAATATTTTATATCTTATAAAATATATCTATGTTTTTGAATAGATAGAAAACATTCCCAAGCAGTGTTTATTCCATTGCTTCGAAATGTAAAATTGGTCAAAGCTTGTTACTGTAGTGATGTACGGTAGTGCTGTTTATTCAGAATTATACTATGATATATTTTTCCATGCATTCTATGCATGTTGTCAGAAAGGAAATGTTTCTTTGTTTAGGAATTATTTTCCATAAACTTATTGTTTTTAAAACATATGTAAAGGAATTGTTGCTTCATTTTTATCTTGTGTTTTGTCTAGACAAAGTAAATTTTCACATTAACTTATTTTCTAAACAAAGCATTTCGCTGATTTTTAGCATTTTTTTTTTCTTTCTTGCTGTTTTATTCATAAATATGTGATGTTGTAATAGAATGTTTAAAGAATAAACAAGATCTGGGGCTTAGTCTGTGTATGAAGGCTATCTCTATACAGTACATGTATTTATCTGTGTTTTATTTTTTCAATAATCAGCTTACCGGTCAATGCCAGAGTATAGCACACAGCTACATCCTTCTTTCTCTTTAAATAATCAGTGTGGCCAGAGCTCTTGGAGTCTGAACTGTGTGAAGGACAGCTGTTAAGGAGTGGCTGAACCATGGCAGTGATTATCGTTGTGGAAAATCCAGTGCACTTGCTCATTAAGACCACAACATCAGCACGGTCATATAGGCTACTGAAAATGGCAGAATCTCATCTAATCATAGTGCCATCTGCCATTTTTATGGAATCGCACTCATTTTATGTCTTATCCGGCCACTGAAATACTAAGTGGTGCCAAGACTGCAGTGTGCTGTCATTGGAGATGTCAGCTGGAGCTTCATCTCATTTAATTATGTGTGATGATTTAAGCATTATCAACAGAACAACTGCACAAATACAAGTGTGATATTGCTGTATTTCAGTATATAGAAAGAGTACTTTGCATTTTAGACCCAAGTATTGTCAGTTACTTTGCTTATGTTTCTTTGTCAAAGAATTAAGCTCCAAACAAAACCAAAGCAGGATCTAAGCTGACACTAGTGGCGTGTTTTGTTTCTGAAAGAAACATTTAAAGGAATAATTCAATAGTGTGCTTCTAGCACTAATACTTGTTGCCACCTACTGATATATAGCATATAACCAAAATTATGTGTATATCATAACTCTATATGATGTAAGTGTAAAAAGCTTTTGTGGCAGAATATATCTGGTATCTGATGTACCTATTAAATTTGTAAAATGCCTCTGAAAGGAATGCAGCACTGTCGTTTTTTGTTTAATAAGGTTGTTGCATCCAGGTTAAATTTCTGTGAAGGTGAGAACTTTCCTAGCTAGCAAAGTAATTTCATTCACCCAGACTTTACCTTCTTCAAATGATCCCCTTTTGTGTTTCACAGAAATCAAGCAGGTTTGTACCGACTTAAGGGTAAATAATTAAATTTATGGGCTGTCCCTTTAATCTAACAGCAAATGGAAAATATGCTGTATTTCCATCTCCCTTCTGGTGCAAGTGAAGCGGCAGTACTTGAGACAGACTGTGCAGATCCCCGAGAAGAAGTGACAGCAGATATAAAACACAGAGGAGACTCTGAGCTCCGTGCGCAGTGTCAGATCTTCTCGTTTAGTAACGCGTAACAGACGTGACGCAGATGTGGGGCCCTGTGGCTTCTAAGTGCCCACTGCTTGCCACTTCCATCTCCCTTTGTAAATGGCAAAGAAAGTTTTCTCTCTCTCTCTCTCTCTCTCTCTCTCTCTCTCTCTCTCTCTCTCTCTCTCTCTCTCAGTTTTCAATTTCAATTTAGGTGTGCTTTATTGGCATGACAAAAACTGTACATTTGTGTTGCCAAAGCAGTTGCAGCTGGGCTGCTTACAAATAGTGCACATATGTATTTACAGAAAGAAAAGAATAATAGTAATAATAAAATATATAAAAAGTATTAACCATATAGTGCAAAGTGAATTAGTGTATGTGAATGTATAAGTTAGAAATAAAATAAAATAGAATATGGTATTAGATTTACAGAGGCAAAATATACATCTAAGTAATACAATACAGTAATATGGCATAACATAATCTACATGTGATGGAAACATCAGATCAGGGCAGGTTGAGTGTTTTCTCTAATATGACAGGCAGACACATATTGAGCAGGAAACACACAGTTCTTGTGTTCTCCTAACAGATACGGCAGTTTCTCCTGGTTCGGAAGAGTTTTAAATGTCTGATGGATCTGCTGTATTTTATCATAGAACACTGTCCGTATGTCCGTGTATTTGGGGCATTCTGTTAGGAATTGCAGTTCTGTTTCCATCTGATTCAGATCACAGTGTGAACACAGTCTCTGCTCCGCTGGCAGCCAGTTTTTCTGTGTCTGCCCGTCTCTATCATCAGCTTGTGTCCGCTGAGTCTGTATCTGGTCAGCGTGCTTCTCAGTTTCTTATCTGAAACTATGTACAGATACTCTGCCATACTGTACTCTCTCTTTAAAGCCAAATAGCATCGCATTTTACTCTGTTGTTCTGTTTGGGTTCACCAGTGAGTGATGTAATTCTGTTTGATTTGTGCAGTAATCTGATTGATTCTGAAGTGATTCAGAGCATCAGGACTGAAGCTCTGGATCAGCTGAGGGAGGGGACTGCTTTCTTTGCTCATCTCTTGGTATTGAAGGGCTTTATAATGATATGATTGTAGGTCACTGAGTTTCAGATGTTTCCAGAATTTAATTGCCCTTTTTTGTATCTTTATGATTAGAGGATATTTGCCTAATTCTGCCCTGCATGCGTTATTTGTTGTATTACACTGCTCGTGCATGTGTAATATGTTTTTACACAGTTCTGCATGCAGGGTCTCAATTGGATGTTTTTCCCATTTGGTGAAATCTTGATTTGGATTGGTCAGTGCACCCCACACCTCACTGCCATAGAGTGCAATGGGCTCAATTACTGATTCTAATATTTTCAGCCAAATTCTAATAGGGATTTCTATAGGACATTTCCGTTTTATGACATAAAAGGCCCTGTGTGCTTTATCTCTCAGTTCATTCACAGCATGATTAAAGTTTCCTGTGGATGTGATATTCAAACCCAGGTAGTTGTAGTGTGATGTGTGTGTTATCGGGTTAGTGCCTAATGTAAATGTGTGTTGTGTTCCGTGGGATCTGGATCTTTTCTGGAAGATCATGATTTTGGTTTTCTTCAGGTTGACTGTCAGGGCCCAGGTCTGGCAGTATTGTTCTAGCAGGTCCAGGTTCTGCTGTAGACCTTGTTGAGTGGGAGACAGCAGAACCAGATCATCTGCATACAGCAGGCATTTCATCTGTGAGTTGTGTAGTGTGAGGCCAGGGGCTGCGGATCGCTCCAGACTGCTCGCCAGTTCATTGATGTAGATGTTAAATAATGTTGGGCTTAAGCAGCAGCCCTGTCTCACACCACGCTCTTGGGAAAGATACCTCGTACGTTAGGTGCCGATTTTTACGCCACATTTACTTTCAGTGTACATTGATTTGATAAGGTCATAGGTTTTACCTCCTATGCCTCTTTCAACAAGTTTGTAAAACAGTCCTTGGTGCCAAATTGAGTCAAAAGCTTTTTTAAAGTCAGTAAAGCATGCATATATTTGACCTTTATCTTGGTTAACATGTTTTTCAATAAGAGTATGTAATGTATAGATGTGGTCAGATGTACGGTAATTTGGTAAAAATCCAATTTGACTTCTACTCAGTACCTTGTGTGTGGTGATGAAGTCTAATAGTCGAGCATTTATTATGCTACAGAATAACTTTCCCAGGTTGCTGCTCACACAGATGCCTCTGTAGTTGTTAGGATCAAATTTATCTCCGTTTTTAAAGATTGGTGTTATCAAGCCTTGATTCAATATGTCAGGGAAGTGACCCACACTTAGAATCACATAGAATAGTTTTAGAATGGCCAATTGAAATTTACTGCTTGTGTGTTTTATCATTTCATTTAATATCCCATCAGGTCCAGATGCTTTTTTGAGTTGGAGGTTTTTGATTTTTTCTTTAAGTTCTTTATCAGTTATTGGTAAATCTAACGGGTTTTGGTTATCTTTGATTGCTAATTATAGTTTTCCCAATTGGTTGATTGTTTGGTTTTGTTTACAGTTTGTGTCTGTTTGTACTTTATTAAACAGTGTTTGGAAATGACTTTCCCATATTTCTCCATTTTGGATTGCCAATTCTTCATGATCAGTTTTTTTTTCAGATTTTTCCAGTTATTCCAAAATTGGTTTGTGTTCACTCACTTCTCAATTATTATGAGTTGGTTTTGGGTGTATTGTGCTTTTTTGGTTCTGAGTGTATGTTTGTATTGTTTTAGTGTTGCACAGTAAAGAAGGCGGATCTATGTATTAATTTGGATCTCTGTGTTTCTGATTTGACAGTGTTCTCAGTTTTTTGCGAGTAGTTTGGCAGTCCTGATCAAACCAATTTTTGTCATTTTTGGGTATTCGATTTTTTCCAGATTTTGTTTTCAATTTGGATTGTTTTGCTGATTTTTCAAATATGTAATTTAAATCTTTGACCGCAAGATTGACACCTTCATTGGTGTGAGCATAGATGTTATTTAGAAAGTTATCTATCAGTGCTTGTATTTGTTGGCTGCTAAGTGCTTTCTGATATTCTTCAGCGCTGTTTTCAGCCCATCTGTATGGTTTTCTGATTGTGTACAGTTTACTGGGCTTTGTGTTAATGTTATTTTCAGTCTTTTTGAGATACACAGTGATTTGACTGTGATCGGACAGAGGGGTTAGTTCTCTAACAGTGAATGATCTGAGAGATGAAGGATCTATGTCTGTTATCATATAGTCAACTGTGCTATTCCCCAGAGGTGAGCAAAATGTGAATCTCCCTAAAGTGTCTCCTCGTAACCTACCGTTGATGATATACAGACCCAGACTTCGACAGAGCTGCAGGAGGTCTTTCCCATTCTTATTTACTATGTGATCATGGTTATTTCTGTGGATATGGGGGAATGTGTTATTAATAACAGTCAGTTTGTTGTTGATGTATTTGCTCCCTTGTGTGTCGGTGAAGTCCGGCTGTAGTCCTGTTCTTGTGTTCAGGTCTCCACAGATGAGCACGTTTCCTTGGGCCTGGAAGTGGCTTGTCTCTTCCTCTAATATGGAGAACGTGTCTTATCTGTAGTAGGGGGACTCTGATGGTGGGATGTATATGGCACACAGGTATATATCTTTTCTGGATGGGAGCTGTTCCTTGTGGATTTTAAGCCAGGTGTAGTATTTTTTCATTGCTTCACTGTGTTGATATGGTTGTGGTTTTGATTTGTACCAGATTATTTGTCCTCCTGAGTCTCTTCCCTGTCGGACTGTGTTGAGTTTTTGTGATGGTAGGATGATTTCTCTGTAGTTGGGTGGGCAGTGGGTGACAGTGTCTGCCCTGCTCCATGTCTCCTGTAGAGTTATAATATCCATCTCTTTGATGCTCTTCTGAAATTCAGTGTTTGAGCTCTTTAGCCCAAAGGCTGCTGAATTCAATTCAATTCAATTCAATTCAAGTTTATTTGTATAGCGCTTTTTACAATACAAATCATTACAAAGCAACTTTACAGAAAATTATGTTTCTACAATATTTAGTAGTAGCTAGTAGTTTGTGCACGTTTGACAGGATTTTAGAAAAATAATAATAATAATAATACAAGACGTAGTCAGCTAGATGATGAACTATCAATATTATTAATTAATAGTAATTATAGGATGCAGTCACACATGTAGCAATAATTGTTAGTTCTGTTTGTTGATTCAAGGTTAGCATCATCTGGGGTCCTCTGAGGGTCAGCATCATCTCTTCTCAGGTGTTCTGGATCCAGACTGGAGCTTGTGTAAATCCTAGTTACCACGGGATGTAAATCCCGTGGCAAAACATAGAAACAAAATAGAGACATCATTAGCATAGCTGCTGATCCAACAAAGTAAAATTAGTTTAACCCAAGCTAAAGAATAAAAATGCAGATGCAACTACACTCACAATTTAAGAGATACATTATTCGAATGCTTGGCGAAAGAGATGCGTTTTTAATCTAGATTTAAACAGAGAGAGTGTGTCTGAACCCCGAACATTATCAGGAAGGCTATTCCAGAGTTTGGGAGCCAAATGTGAAAAAGCTCTACCTCCTTTAGTGGACTTTGCTATCCTAGGAACTACCAAAAGTCCAGCGTTTTGTGACCTTAGGGTGCGTGATGGGTTGTAGCGTGGTAGAAGGCTAGTTAGGTACGCAGGAGCTAAACCATTTAGGGCCTTATAGGTAAGTAATGATAATTTGTAACTGATACGGAACTTAATAGGTAGCCAGTGCAGAGACTGTAAAATTGGGGTAATATGATCATATTTTCTTGACCTGGTAAGGACTCTAGCTGCTGCATTTTGGACTACCTGTAGCTTGTTTATTGACGAAGCAGGACAACCACCTAGAAGTCCATTACAATAGTCCAGTCTAGAGGTCATGAAAGCATGAACTAGCTTTTCTGCATCAGAAACAGATAACATGTTTCGTAGCTTGGCAATGTTTCTAAGATGGAAGAATGCGGTTTTTGTAACATTGGAAATATGATTTTCAAAAGACAAATTGCTGTCCAATATAACACCCAGATTTCTGACTGTAGAGGAAATAACAGTACATCCGTCTAGTTGCAGATTGTAATCTACAAGATTCTGTGTGGTGTTTTTTGGTCCAATAATTAATATCTCTGTCTTATCCGAATTTAATTGGAGAAAATTATTTGTCATCCAATCTTTTACATTTTTAACACACTCTGTTAGCTTAGATAATTGGGAAGTTTCATCTGGTCTCGTTGAGATATATAGCTGAGTATCATCAGCATAACAGTGGAAGCTAATTCCGTATTTTCTAATAATATTACCAAGGGGCAACATGTATATTGAAAATAGAAGGGGACCTAGGACGGATCCTTGTGGCACTCCATATTTTACTGATGATAAATGAGATGACACCCCATTTAAGTAAACAAAATGGTAGCGATCGGACAGGTAGGATCTAAACCATCTTAGAGCCTGCCCTTGAATACCTGTATAGTTTTGTAATCGATCTATGAGTATGTCATGATCTATGGTGTCGAACGCAGCACTAAGATCAAGTAAGACTAGAAATGAGATGCAGCCTTGATCTGACGCAAGAAGCAGGTCATTTGTAATTTTAACAAGTGCAGTTTCTGTGCTATGGTGGGGCCTAAAACCTGACTGAAATTCTTCATACAGATCATTTTTATGCAGGAAGGTGCTCAATTGAGCAGACACAACTTTTTCTAAAATTTTAGACATAAATGGAAGATTTGAAATAGGCCTATAATTTGCCAGTACACTAGGATCTAGTTTTGGTTTCTTAATAAGAGGCTTGATAACCGCCAGCTTGAATGGTTTTGGGACGTGACCTAAAGATAACGACGAGTTAATGATATTGAGAAGCGGTTCTTCGGCTACAGGTAACAGCTCTTTTAGTAATTTAGTGGGTACAGGATCTAATAAACATGTTGTTGGTTTAGATACAGTGATAAGTTTATTTAGCTCTTCCTGTCCTATATTTGTAAAGCACTGCAGTTTATCTTTGGGTGCGATGGATGAAACTGAAGTGTTAGACGCTGTAGAATCTACATTCGCTATTGTATTTCTAATGTTATCTATTTTATCAGTGAAGAAATTCATAAAGTCATTACTATTAAACGTTGGTGGAATATTTGAATCAGGTGGCGTCTGGTAATTTGTTAATTTAGCCACTGTGCTAAATAAAAACCTTGGATTGTTTTGGTTATTTTCAATGAGTTTGTGGATATGCTCTGCCCTAGCAGTTTTTAGAGCCTGTCTATACCTGGACATACTGTTTTTCCATGCAATTTTAAAAACTTCCAAGTTAGTTTTTCTCCATTTTATGTTCAAGACTACGAGTTACTTTCTTGAGAGAGTGAGTATTACTGTTATACCATGGCACAGTACGTTTTTCTCTAACCTTTTTCTATTTGATGGGGGCAACAGCTTCTAATGTATTAGAGAAAATAGTGCCCATGTTGTCAGTAATTTCGTCTAATTCATGTGTATTTTTGGGTACAAATAGCAGTTGAGATAGATCAGGCAGGTTATTTGCGAATCTGTCTTTGGTGGCTGGAACAATAGTTCTGCCCAGACGGTAACGCTGAGACATATAGTTAATATCAGTTATACGCAGCATGCACGATACAAGGAAATGATCTGTAATATCATCACATTGGGGTACAATATCTATAGCAGTAAGATCGATTCCATGCGATATAATTAGATCTAGTGTATGATTAAAACGATGAGTGGGCCCGGTGACATTTTGCTTGACTCCAAAGGAGTTTATTAGGTCAGTAAACGCAAGTCCTAATGTATCATTTGCATTATCAACGTGAATATTAAAATCTCCCATGATTAGCGCCTTATCAACTGTAACTAGAAGGTCTGAGAGGAAATCTGCAAATTCTTTTAGGAATTCTGTATACGGCCCTGGTGGTCTATACACAGTAGCCAGAG